>NC_057809.1:161163374-161315416 GCF_018294505.1 Triticum aestivum
ATAAAAGGGTGTCTTCCTCCCCCCTTTGACCCACCTCTTCCACCATTAGAGCTCCATTATTGCTCCAAGCTCCATTTTCGCCCGATCTCACTCCCTAGCCAACCAAACTTGTTGATTTGCTCGGGAGTGGTTGAGAAGGCCCCGATCTACACTTCCACCTAGAGATTTTTGATTCCCCCACTCATCCTTAGCGGATCTTGTTACTCTTGGGTGTTTGAGCACCCTAGACGGTTGAGGTCACCTCGGAGCCATATTCCATTGTGGTGAAGCTTCATGGTCTTGTTGGGAGCCTCCGATTAAGTTGTGGAGTTTGCCCCAACCTTGTTTGTAAAGGTTCGGTCGCCGCCTTCAAGGGCTCCAATAGTGGAATCACGGCATCTCGCATTGTGTGAGGGCGTGAGGAGAATACGGTGGCCCTAGTGGCTTCTTGGGGAGCATTGTGCCTCCACACCGCTCCAATGGAGACGTACTTCCCCTCAAAAGGAAGGAACTTCGGTAACACATCCTCGTCTTCACCGGATCCACTCTTGGTTATCTCTTACCTTTACTTGTGCAAGCTCTTTAGTGTTTGTTCCCTTGCTTGCTTGTGTGCTTGTTGTTGTTGCATCATATAGATTATTCACCTAGTTGCACATCTAGACAACCTACTTTGATGCAAAGTTTAATTTGGTAAAGAAAAGCTAAAAATTGGTAGTTGCCTATTCACCCCCCTCTAGTCAACCATATCGATCCTTTCAATTGGTATCAGAGCCTCGTCTCTTTATTAAGGACTTTACCGTCCAAAGAGTATGGTTGATACCGTAGATGGAGCGGAGGAACACTTCGATGTGAATCCTATCTCGTCTACGGGCGATGGGGGAACTTTGGTCTCTCGTGAGGAGTTCAATGTAGCCTTGGAGACATTGAAAACCTCCATGACGACCGAAGTTGAAAACATGTTTACTAAATTTCTTGAGGGGCTTAAACTATCCACCGCACCGTTGAAAGTGGGGGATCCCACCAACAAGGTGTCAGATGCTATCCCCGACAAGGGGGAAGCTAGTAGTAAAAAGGCTCCTTCTTCTAGTGGCAAGAATGGCACCGGCATCTTTGCCCATGTGGAACCACCACTTGTGTATGGTGGACCGGTTCCTTCTACTCATTTGAATCATGCCGGTCCTCCTCCTAAGATTGTGAAAAATGAGGATTTTGATTCTTGGGTTTACCGCTTTAAACGTCATTTAAATCATGTGAACACTAACCTTTGGAGAATCATTGAAGAAGGTTTCTACCCACATGATCCAAGCAACTTCACTCCTCGAGAAGCCGCGGACAATCAATTCAATGAGAATGCTCTCTTCATCATTCAAGATGCAATTCCACCCGAAGACCTACCTCATCTTCGTCCCTTCGCCTTGGCCAAAGATGCATGGCATTGTGTCGTGCCTCTCTACCGGGGAAGCGCAAGCATTCAACGCTCCAACTATGAAGTGGTACAAGATGAGGCCGATGAGTTTGCAATGAAGGAAGATGAAGAACCTCGTGAGCTTTATCGGAGAGTCACCAAACTCGCGGTCTCACTACGAGATCACGGGAGCAAGGACACGGATGACAATTGGATCAAGCGCAAATTCCTCAAGGCAATGATGCCCTACCACAAGGCCATGTCCTCCGTCATCCGCCAAAGACCGGACTTCCACACTTTGACCTCAAGCGAGGTGTTGGATGAGTTTGTGGCCATGAACATTTTGGACAAGACCGCCGACAATGCGGTGCTCCGTTTTCAATGGGGAAAGAAGCCTAACCTTGCTTTGAAGGCCAAGCTCACCGTGGAAGAAGAAGAAGAGGAAGAGGAGGAGAGCAACCCCGAAGATACAAAGTATGCATATCATGAACACATGGCACTTGCTTCAAGGCAATTTTGGAGCAAGAAAAACTCGAGGAACAACTTTAGCAAAAACACCTCGAGTGGCACGAGGGGCAAGCAATGTGTAAGGACTTGCTACAATTGCGGCAACGTGAGTCATTTTGTTGCGGAATGCCCGTATGAGAAGAGGGAAGACAATGGTGGCAAACTCATCCGAAAGGACAAGGCCAAGTCGTTCCCCAACAAGAACAACTTCACCAAGAAGACTCCTCCCAAGGCCTTGGTTGTGCAAGAAGAGTACAATGAGGATGATGACGATGATGAAGATGATGAGTCGGTTTCCATGGCCTCCGTCGCCATTGCCACAACGTCACGAGTGTCTCTCTTCGACTCACCTAACGAGAGCATCAACGCCAAGTGCCTCATGGCGAAAGCCACCAACAAGGTAACCTCCAACATCAAAACTACCATCATTAATCATCCTTCCCCATCGGAGAGCATTAATGAAGTTGAGGGAGCTAATGTGGAGGCTAACGAGTTTGAGGCCTTTATGGGCAAACTCAAGGGAAAATCCAAGAAGCACTTTGTTGCTCTCTTGGAACAACTTGGTGAGGCCAATGACATGATCGAGGCTCACGAAGACACCATCTCAAAGATGGAAGGGCATAGTCGTGACTATGCCGATGAGATTTCGGATCTTTCCAATGCTCTTGAGGAAGAGCATGGTCTTCGTTTGGCTCTTGAGGAGTCATACAACGTTGATCATGCTAAGTTAGAGAAAGATTATGATCATGCCCTCGTTGTTTCTCGTGTGCTAAATTCCGAGAAGGCCAAACTCGGAGTTGATCTTGCTAGACTCAAAGAGGAGTTTGATATACTTGACAAGGCCCACAAGGCCTTGAAGGGTATTCACGCTAGTCTCAAGGAGTTTCATGATCAACTCCAAGTGAAGCTAACTAAGGAGAAAGCAACTTTTCCTCATATGGTTTTAATTGATAATGCAAATGCTACTAACCCGTGTTGTGAGCATATACATCTTGTTGAGGAAAATGCTAAGTTGAAGGAGCAACTTGAGAGAGGCCTTGCGACTTGCATACAAGGCAAGAAGAACCTCAATGATCTCTTGATCAACCAAAAGGGAGGTGTGGCGAAGGAAGGGGTTGGGTACGTCCCCGACTCCAAAAACAAGAAGAAGAATGACAAGACCAAATGACCTCCTCCCCTCATGCAAACCTTTGTGAGGGCGGGAGAAAGTGTCCCTGAGGAGAAGAAGAAGAACAAAGTCAAGAAGGGCAATGTCACCTCACCCAACAAAGCCGGCGACTTTAATCCTTCTTATGTGTTGTGCTGTGCTAGTGATGGGCATGTTTATGCCAAATTTGTTGGTTCTCTTCATGAGCACATTGAATGGTCTATTTGGGTTCCTAAGACCCTTGTTACTAACATCAAAGGACCCATTACAAAATGGGTACCTAAAACCAAGCATTGATCTCTTGTAGGTGTTTGCTTCCGGTGGTGGATCATGGTTGCTCGATAGCGGAGCTACAAATCATATGACCGGAAGCAAGGACTTGGTGGTGGACGTGCACAAGGTTCCATCTATGACCACCAATGTCGAGTGGGTTGACGCCTCATCTTCTAAGGTATTGGGACTTGGCAAGGTGGTCATCTCTCATGATCTCACGATTGAGAAGGTCATGCTTGTTGAGTCCCTTGCATACAATTTACTTTCCGTTCGTCAACTTGCAATCATGGGCTTTGCCACTTTCTTTGATATCGATACCGTGGCCCTCTTGTGGAGCAAGACTCTTAAAGTAGCCTTTGTTGGGCATGTCGAGAACGGTCTATATGTGATTAACTTTTTGGAGCGACCCACTAAGACCGCGACATGCCTAATGGCTAAAGTTGATGTGGGATGGCTTTGGCATCACCGTTTAGCCCATGTCAATATGAGATCTTTGCAAAGTCTCCTAAAGGGGGACCATGTCCGTGGACTAACGAATGTTAGTTTTGCTAAAGATCGTGCTTGCAGTGCCTGTATCAAAGGAAAGCTACATGAGAAGGCTCACCCTCCCACGACTATCATTTATTCAAAGAGGCCTTTGGAGCTCCTTCACATGGATCTCTTTGGGCCTCCATCCTTCGATAGTCTTGGAGGTAGAAAGTATTGCTTGGTGATTGTGGATGACTACTCAAGGTACACGTGGGTGTATTTCTTCAAGAGGAAGAGCGAGACCCAACAAACCGTCATTGACTTTGCCAATGAAGCACAATGTCAACACAATGCAAAGATCTTGACAATAAGAAGTGACAACAGCACCGAGTTCAAGAACTACACCTTGGATGAATTTCTTAGTGATGAGGGAATCAAGCATCAATATTCCGCACCATACACCCCTCAACAAAACGGTGTTGGAGAGAGGAAGAACCGGACGTTGATGGATGCGGCAAGGACCATGATGGCGGATTTCAAGTCTCCGTACAACTTTTGGGCCGAAGCCATCAACACCGCGTGTCATGCATCAAATCGGCTCTACCTCCGCAAGGGTTTGAATAAGACTCCTTATGAGATACTCACTGGTAACAAGCCCAACCTCAAGTACTTCCGGGTATTCGGGTGTAAATGTTTCATTCTCAAGAAAGGTGTTCGGTTGTCTAAATTTGAGGCTAGAGCTTATGAGGGCATATTTGTTGGTTATGCTACAAACTCTCATGCTTACCGTGTCCTCAATAAATCCACGGGACTTATTGAGGAGACGTGTAACGTGGAGTTTGATGAGAATAACGGCTCCCAAGTGGAGCAAAGTGGCACTTGTGATGTAGGTGATGAAATTCCTCCTCAAGCCATAAGAAGAATGGGTGTTGGTTTCATCCTACCCATTGAGGAACCCCTTGTGGCCGAAGGAGAAGGACAATGCTCCACTCAAGTGGAGCCATCACCAACCCAAGGCCCACACGCTTCCGAAGAACAAAGTGAAGGCCCTCAACCTCATGAACAAGACCTAGGGCAAAATCATACTCAAGACGGTGTTGACACACCAAGTGATGCCCAAGGTCAAGTTCTCTCCCCCGAGCAAGTTCAAGACCAAGAACAAGTTCATGACGACACTCAAGATGATCAAGTAACCGCTCCTCAACTCACCAACGAGGAGGAATTAGAGCGTCGTGCCGCCAAAGTTGCTTCCAAGCTCTCCACCAAGGATCATCTCATGACGAACGTGCTTGGAAGCTTAAGAAAGGGGGTAAGCACTCGTAGACAATTAGCAAATTAATGTGAGCATCACGCGTTTGTCTCTTGTGTGGAACCTCACAAGGTCTATGAGGCGCTCGAAGATCCAGATTGTCTCAATGCCATGCATGAAGAACTCAATAACTTCGAGCGCAACAAAGTGTGGAGATTGGTGCCAAGGCCAACGGGGAACCACAATGTCATTGGAACCAAGTGGATATTCAAGAACAAGCAAGATGCCCATGGGATTATCATTCGCAACAAGGCTCGTTTGGTAGCACAAGGCTACTCCCAAGTCGAGGGTATCGACTACGGTGAAACCTTTGCTCCCGTTGCTCGTCTTGAATCCATTCGCATGTTGATTGCATATGCTTCTCATCATAACTTTAAGTTACATCAAATGGATGTGAAGAGTGCTTTTCTTAATGGTCCCATTAATGAATTGGTGTACGTCAAGCAACCCCCCGGGTTCGAGGATCCCTACTTTCCCGATCATGTGTATCAACTCGATAAGGCACTCTATGGCCTTAAACAAGCCCCACGTGCGTGGTATGACCACCTTACCGAGTTGTTACAAGACCGTGGGTTTGAAGTTGGGATAATCGACCCCACTCTTTTTACTAAGAAGGTCAAAGGGGAGTTGTTTGTGTGCCAATTATATGTTGATGATATTATCTTTGGTTCTCCTAACAAAGCTTTCAATGAGGAATTTGCCGCTCTCATGACCTCAAAGTTCGAGATGTCCTCCATGGGGGAGTTGAAGTTCTTTCTAGGGTTTGAAGTGAAGCAAAGAAGAGAAGGAACCTTCATCAATCAATCCAAATACACTCAAGACATGCTCAAGAGATTCAAGCTAAGTAACGTCAAGCCGGCTTCCACCCCAATGCCTACCAAGTGCCAACTTGATCTAGATCCCAATGGTAAAGTGGTGGATCAAAAGGTATACCGTTCCATGATTGGATCCTTGCTTTACCTTTGTGCATCTAGACCGGACATCATGTTGAGTGTGGGAATTTGTGCACGGTTTCAAGCCGCACCTAAGGAAAGTCACTATGTGGCCGTCAAACGAATCTTTCGATATTTGGCTCATACCCCAAACTTTGGCTTATGGTACCCAAGAGGATCAGACTTCAAGCTTGTAGGGTACTCGGATTCCGATTGGGCGGGAGACAAAGTGGATAGGAAGTCCACTTCCGAAGGATGCCAATTCCTTGGTTGCTCGTTGGTAAGTTGGTCTTCCAAAAAGCAAAGTTGTGTGTCTCTCTCGTCCACCGAAGCGGAATATGTTGCGGCCGGTAGTTGTTGTGCACAACTCTTATGGATGAGGCAAACTTTAAAGGATTACGGTGTCACTTGTGACAAAGTGCCTCTTTGGTGTGACAATGAAAGTGCCATCAAGATTTCTCTCAACCCGGTGCAACACTTCAAGACGAAGCATATTGAGATTCGGTATCACTTCATCCGGGATCACATTAGGCGAGGAGAGATCGAGCTCAACTATGTCAACACTCATGACAACCTTGCAGATATTTTCACGAAGCCCTTGGATGAAGCAAGATTTCGCGAGTTAAGGCATGAGCTAAATATCATTGATTCGAGCAATGTTGCTTGAACCCGTGCACACCCTACCACGCTCAATTTGTTGCCTAGTTTAGGTGTAGGCATGGACATAGGGGGAGTGTTGTTCTCTCAATGAACTCCCCCTCCCCCATTATGCATAAATTGATCAAGTCTTTCACTTTAGCCATTGTTGATGGCATGTGTGCTTAAAAGACGAGTTTTGGTCATGGGCCCAAGGTTAAAATCTTTGCGGCGCCATACCTCTTGACTCAAACATAGGTGGCTTCGGCCACCGCCCTCTCTTGAAGAGAGGTTTCTTGGCCTCTTGCTGGTGTGTTCTTTTGCTTTTCGTTGCGGGTTTTCTGTTTTTTTTAGCTAAGCCATGTAGTCTAGTTGCCGCGGTGTGCTGGGCGGTACTGCCGCTGCTGGCGAGCGGTACTACCGCTGATAAGCGGTACTACTGCTGGTGATGGACGGTACTACCGTGGTAAGCGGTACTACCGCCACACCAGTGCTGTACTACCGCTTATGAGCGGCACTACCGCTACCCAGCGCAGTACTACCGCTGCGGGGCGGGGCCAGGGGTTTTTATCGGGGCAGGGGGAGGTTTTCTTCTCCCCCATACCCATTCGCTCGCCCCCTCGTGCCTCTCCCTCTCTCCAGCACCGTTCCGCCGCGGAAGGGCTCCGGTGGATCTCCTCCTCCGGGGCGTTCCTCTCAATTTCCTTCGGTGGAGTCAATCCCCACCTCGTCCTCTTGCCATGGATGCCGGTATTGCCCATGTTCCTTCTCTCTTTTGGTCTTGCTTTTAGATCTTGTGCTTAGGGGCAATGGTGGTTGCATCTCTAGATTTTTGGCTAAATCTAGGCTTGAGTTGGTTGGAGAAGGCAACTAGATCACCTAGATTGATGTTTGGTGGGAATATTTTTGAATTTGGTAGGCCGGTAGTGCCGGATCTGTCCACGGTAGTAGGAAACCACTGTTTCACCGCCTCGCGCTTTGAAACTGCTGTGTATTCGCCTCAAGCCATACTACCGCTCCCTTTGGAGCGGTACTACCGCTTGGCCTAGGGCGGTACTACCGCTCCCTTTGGGGTGGTACTACCGCTTAGGGCGGTACTACCGCGGGCTGGTCACGGTACTACCGCTGCATGCCAATTTCCATCATTCTCCTACCTTCCCTTGATCTTTTGTTGTGTTTGTTGGCTTATGCTCGTTTCTTCTGGTTGTTTTGCCTCTTTTTGTGTTTGGCTCCAGGTGATGACATTTCCGAGCAGCAAGGTCGCCGTATCAACCCCGGGCGTGCCACCTCCAAGCGCTACCGGACCTCAGAGCCTGCCGGTGGTTCCTCGAGCACCCAACCGCCTCCAGCAAGTGCTTCTGCAACTGTTCCTCCACCTCCTCAGCAATCGAAGCGAGCCGCCAACAAGCCAAAAGGGAAGGCTGTGACTGAGATGACCAGCAAGGAGTTTTGGGAGAAGCGTCACCGCAACCCCTATACGGTGGACCAAGAACCCACTTTGGTCAACCGTCCGTTCTGGAACCGTTTTCAGTTTGCTATCTACTTTGATGTGATCAAGGCCAAGAAGAATCTCTATGTTGATGTTCGCTCCATTGACACCGATGCTATGGAGAAGGATCCAGAGTACTTTGGAGAAGCCTTTCAGATGTGCACTCAGCTGAACATTCTCAGGATCATGCAGTTCAACAAGGATTTCGATGCGGATTTGTTGGCTCAATTCTATGCCACCGTCCATCTTGGAACAGATAGCGACAGGACTCTGACTTGGATGACCAATGGCAAACGGCTTTCTGTCAAGTGGGGGGCATTCATGGAGTTACTTGATGTGGTGGATAACAGGCTTGAGACTCCTGTCGGTTTCCGTCCTCACCGCCATGTTACTTCCACCCACAAGCAAGCCCTTTGGCCCTACTGCACTGTGAAGGTTCACCCTGTCACTGAGAAGAAGACCTACGAGTTGTGTCCGTATCTGGACATTCTTCATCGCATATTCTGTGAGACTCTCTTCCCTCGCATTGGGAATCTGGATCAGGTTCACTCCTACCTCGTGGACATGCTCCTTTTCTGTCAGCATGAGAAGGAAGCAAACACTGGAGAGAGCCTAGATATCTCTCATGTCATGTGGTCTGAACTTGTATCTGTCGTGTCTGAGCGCAAGTGTCCTATCTATGGTCCCTTCATCATGAGGCTCATTGAGAGGGCCTGGGAACAGACCTATCCCAGAGTGCTGCTAGAAACTGGAGAGTTGGTGTCACATGAGATCAAGCGCCTTAGGAAGAAGGACAACTGGTCAGCGCCTCACACAGGTGGTCCTTCTGCTACTGCTACCACGGGGGGCCCGTCTGCTGCTGCTGCTGCTGCCATGGGAACTGAGGGTGAGGCTGCTCCTGATGCCCCCGATGAGGACGTTAGCCACTCCAGTGCAGAACCGTCTTGGGCCCAGAAGCTCAAGCGTAAGATGAAGAAGCTCTTCTGCATGGAGTCCCATGGTCAGTACATGACTCATGTGGCGGAGAAGAATGCCAAGACGCGCCACAAGGAGATCATGCGTCAGTTGGGAGCCACGGTTGTCAGTGGGTCTGAGGGACAGATCACTGAAGAGGAGGACTGGATTCATCAGAACTGTCACTGGACCGACTCCGATGCCGAGCACTTTTCAACCCACGATGAAGATGCAGAGATGTGATGTTCAGGACCTTCCTCGCCCATCACCTGGAGTCGTAGTGTCCCTCTCTACCCTTTTGGTGTCTCGATGCCAAAGGGGAGAGAGTTTAGGGATTTGTGTTTGCGAGTGTGTCTTTGTGTCGTTCGTTTGCTTTCTCGTTGTTCGTTTTGTGCTTGTGAGACCTAAGTTCCAAACATATGGTGTAAGACATATGCTACCTTTGTTATCTTATCTATGTGTTATCTTATAGCTTGCATGCTCTTCCTATCATATATGTTGTTCTCATACATCTTGCTTAGGTTGTTGGTCTCTAAAATATAGGGGGAGCCGTGATCCTAGTATGTGTGCCGTGCAGTCCAAAGCACTTATCTAGTGTGCACAACATCTAGGGGGAGCCTGCCTATTTTTTAGAGGTGTGGGTTTTCTTGCATTCTATGTCATTACTCTTTTCTGTGCAAATCCCGTGTTGTCATCAATCCACCAAAAAGGGGGAGATTGTAAGGGCATATTTATCCCTACGGTGTTTTGGTGATTGATGACAATGCATTTGCGGACTAATCGGGTGCTTTGAGTTCTTTCAGATATTCATCCTTCGGCACGAAATGATTATTTCCCCTCGGTGCTCTACTCAAGACGGTGTAGCTTCCTTCGTGACTTTGTTGGTGGACTAAGTTTCGTAGTAGTCTCCGTTCTATCAAGAGGGGATCTGCTTCGGTATGGTTTGGGTGGAATCAACACGTACACGTTCTTCTCACACCCACCGTTTCTTTCCGTCTCTCTGGAGCTTCTCTTTTCTCCCCTTTGTGTCTTTTCCTGGACCCAGCGGTAGTACCGCGGGTCACAGCGGTAGTACCGCTGAGGCTCACTAAGCAGCAGTACCGCTCCTCAGAGTGGTAGTACCGCTTTATGGCCTCAGCTGCAGTACCGCTGCGGCTCCATGCTCCTACCACCTCGACTCGAGTGCGCATTTTCTCGTGTCGGGTTTTACGGCACTAGCTGCAGTATAGCGGTAGTACGGCTGAAGCTCAGTAAGCGGTAGTACCGCTCCTCGGAGCGGTAGTACCGCTGGTTGGCCTCAGCCGCAGTACCGTTGTGGCTCCGTGTTCCTACCGCCTCGACTCGAGTGCGCATTTTCTCGTGTCGGGTTTTATGGTACTAGCTGCGGTAGTAGTGGCGGTAGTGCTGCTTGTGAGCGGTAGTACCGCCCTGCCTCCGCGGTAGTACCGCTCTGGGTCCCAGCCACAGCCCCTTCTCTTCTAGCGCGACAGTACCGCTGAGGGGGAGCGGTAGTACCGCTTAGGAGCGGTAGTACCGCTCTCTGCGGGGCTGAGTGGGGGGTAACGGTTGGTTTGTTCCCCCCCACTATAAAAGGGTGTCTTCCTCCCCCCTTTGACCCACCTCTTCCACCATTAAAGCTCCATTATTTCTCCAAGCTCCATTTTCACCCGATCTCACTCCCTAGCCAACCAAACTTGTTGATTTGCTCGGGAGTGGTTGAGAAGGCCCCGATCTACACTTCCACCGAGAGATTTTTGATTCCCCCACTCATCCTTAGCGGATCTTGTTACTCTTGGGTGTTTGAGCACCCTAGACGGTTGAGGTCACCTCGGAGCCATATTCCATTGTGGTGAAGCTTCGTGGTCTTGTTGGGAGCCTCCGATTAAGTTGTGGAGTTTGCCCCAACCTTCTTTGTAAAGGTTCGGTCGCCGCCTTCAAGGGCTCCAATAGTGGAATCATGGCATCTCGCATTGTGTGAGGGCGTGAGGAGAATACGGTGGCCCTAGTGGCTTCTTGGGGAGCATTGTGCCTCCACACCGCTCCAACGGAGACATACTTCCCCTCAAAAGGAAGGAACTTCGGTAACACATCCTCGTCTTCACCGGATCCACTCTTGGTTATCTCTTACCTTTACTTGTGCAAGCTCTTTAGTGTTTGTTCACTTGCTTGCTTGTGTGCTTGTTGTTGTTGCATCATATAGGTTGTTCACCTAGTTGCACATCTAGACAACCTACTTTGATGCAAAGTTTAATTTGGTAAAGAAAAGCTAAAAATTGGCAGTTGCCTATTCACCCCCCCTCTAGTCAACCATATCGATCCTTTCAGCTGGTCTTGTTTTACCATTGTCGAAATGTCTTGTAACCGGGATTCCGAGTCTGATTGGGTCATCCTGGGAGAAGGAATATCCTTCATTGACCGTGAGAGCTTGTGATGGGCTAAGTTGGGACACCCCTGCAGGGTTTTGAACTTTCTAAAGCCGTGCCCGCGGTTATGGGCAGATGGGAATTTGTTAATATCCGGTTGTAGAAAACTTGACACTTAATCTAATTAAAATGAATCAACCGCGTGTGTAGCCGTGATGGTCTCTTTTCGGCGGAGTCCGGGAAGAGAACACGGTCTCGTGTTATGCTTGAACGTAAGTAGTTTCAGGATCACTTCTTGATCTTTCTAGCTTCTCGACCATGCTTTGCTTCTCTTCTCGCTCTCATTTGCGTAAGTTAGCCTCCATCTATGCTAGTGCTTGCTGCAGATCCACCTCACTACCTTTTCCTACCCATAATCTTAAATAGTCTTGATCGCGAGAGTGTGAGATTGATGAGTCCCCGTGACTCACAAATTACTTCAAAAACCGGATGCAGGTGCCGATGATGCCGGTGCAGGGGACACGACCGAACTCAAGTGGGAGTTCGCCGAGGATTCAGGGCGTTACTATGTGTCTTTTCCGGACGATCAGTAGAGGAGCCCAGTTGGGGCGATCGGGGATCTATGCATTTGGGGTTGTCTTTATTTATGTTGGTTCCGTAGTTGGACCTTCATTGTATTCTGGATGATGTAATGCTTTATTTGTGTATTGCGTGAAGTGGCGATTGTAAGCCAACTCTTTACCCCTTTCTTATTCAGTACATGGGATGTGTAAAGATTACCCCTCTTGCGACATGCCTACTATGCGGTTATGCCTCTAAGTCGTGCTCCGACACGTGAGAGATATAGCCGCATCGTGGGTGTTACAAGTTGGTAATCAGAGCCTTCCCCGACTTAGGAGCCCCCTGATTGATCGAATCACTGGCGTTGTTGAGTCTAGAAAAAATGTTTTGAGTCTTATAGGATTATATATATCAGAGAGTAGGATTCTTTTTACTCCTCAGTCCCTTCGTTGCTCTG
The DNA here is from genome assembly GCF_018294505.1 of Triticum aestivum. Lineage (NCBI taxonomy): Eukaryota > Viridiplantae > Streptophyta > Magnoliopsida > Poales > Poaceae > Triticum > Triticum aestivum. The sequence goes on from NC_057809.1 coordinate 161,175,855, forward strand.
GTGAGGCCTCCTGACGTAGAGTTTTGACTCTTCTCTTCTCAAATTTCACGAATTTTTTTTAGGATCACGCAGGTATCTTGGAATCGTTCCGATGGTTTTGTGACGAGAACATTGTTCTTGGTGCCTCCTGACATTTAGGGATTGTGGCAGTGTCCCAGGGAGTTGAGCTCTGAGGTGTTGTCGTCACAATTTTATCGTTGTAGTTCTGGAATACCTAAGTTCACCGACATCGAAATTCTCTTTTATGTAGTTGTTGGTGAGATAACCTCGACGCCACCCAGTACGGGGGCGGGAGTTCGGGAGTATTGCCATAACTCGTATAACGAATGCTTTTCGAAGGTTGAGGTAAATGATTTCCGAAGTTTTCTTAGTTATGTGTTGAAGGATGGATACAGCTGGATGTAGGATTTGCTAGTTTTGGGTGAAATATTATGCTTCCCCTGTATCCCCAACACCTGATTGCATAACCAGAAAGTTTCGGGAGTTTCATAGTTGGGAATTCTTGTAGCTCTAGTATTTCTTCCCGCAGATATTTGGTTTGTGATTGGGTAATCCTTACCAATTATTTGTTCATATCCGTACCTTATTGATTTTATTCATCTATCTCTATCTAAGTGGCTTCTCAATTTATGGAAGTGTGATGATTTACTTTGGAATTCATTCGATCATTCTTGTTCGGATGTTAAGGCTACATGTTGCAATTTCGATCCATTGATTCAGCTTGAATATATGTCTTTCAAGATGCTAACAGATGTCAACCTCTTCAGGATGGCTCCTCCAATGCGTCAGAATCCGGAACCTCCGCCACCACCTCCACCTCCGGAGGCATGGCAAGCTGTCATGGCCGCCACCAACGCCAACACTCAGATGCTTTTGCAACTCTTGCAAGAGCGTAACCAAGGAAATCAAGGCCAAGGCAACAATCAAGCTCAGTTTGCTACCCTCAATCAGTTCCTCGCAAACCAGCCGAAGTCCTTCAGTAACTGTGTCGAGGCCACAGACGCTGACGATTGGCTCATGGATATCTGCAAACATTTTGAGTGTATCAACGTCAGGCCTGAGGACTTTGTCAAGTTTGCTTCATTCCAACTCAAAGACCAAGCTGCTGAGTGGTATCAACAATACAAAGATTCTAGAGGAGGTCGTGTGATTACCTGGGATGATTTCTGCCGAGACTTCAAAGCTCACCATATTCCTCAAAGTGTTGGTGAGAGTAAGCGTGAGGAGTTCTGCAACCTCAAGCAAGGCAACATGTCTGTTTACCAATACAACATCCTGTTTCAGAGGCTCGCTCGTTTCGCTAAACAAGACGTCCCTGATGAGAAGAGCATGATTTATCAATTCAGATGTGGCCTCAGAGAAGATCTGCAACTAGCTTTTGTGCTTTTTGAGCCAACCGAGTATGATGAATTCTACAACATGGTACTAAAGCAAGAAGCTGCTCATCTCAAGTGCGATGCTTCTAAGAAGAGAGTCAGGGATGCAACTCCATCTTCTTCTTCACCTCAAGTGGCGGCTAAGCAGCAAAAGTTCCGGTTGCCTCCTCCTCCTCCGTTCCGTCAGCCTTATCAGTAGAAGAGTAAAGGTGGCAATGGATCTTCCCACCCACCCAACCCAGGCTATCAGAACAAAGCTCCATCTCATGCTCCAAGATCAAGTGCTCCGTATCACCATCCGCTCTTAGAGGTTACTTGCAACAAGTGTCAGCAGAAAGGGCACTATGCGAACAAATGCTTCAACCAAAGGCGCCTTCCGCCTCCTCCTCCTGTGAGATCTGCCAGCAATGCAGTGGTCAAGCATAATCCAAAGTTTGCAAAGGTCAACATGATGAACGCAGCTCAGGCAGATGACTCTTTAGAAGTAATCATGGGTAATCTTCATGTTAATGAGATTCCTGCAAAAGTTCTTTTTGACACTGGTGCATCACTTAGTTTCATCTCAAGACCATTTGCATCTAAGCATGAGTTGGCTTTCCAAGTTTTTCCTAGTCCGCTAGCAGTTGTCTCACCAGGTAAACGCATGAACGCTAACTCCATGGTCCCGGATGTTTCTATCAAGATGGGTGACTATAAGTTTCTGTCTTCTCCTATTGTTCTTGGTGACTCAGATATTGATCTAATTCTCGGCATGGACTGGCTTTCTAAGCACAAGGCTCAGCTTGATTGTGCTGCCAAGAAGATTCAATTGACACACTTGTCTGAGGATGTGATCATCTATGCCACTCGTGACGATACCATTCGACTGATTTCTCTCAGTGAGAAGGGCGAGTTGAATGCCATCTCTCAGATTCCAGTCGTTTGTGAATATCAAGACGTCTTTCTAGAAGAGCTTCCAGGAATGCCTCCTCACCGGCCAGTTGAATTCGTGATCGATCTTGGACCTGGCACAGAACCTGTTTGTAAACGTCCTCACAAGCTTGGACCAGAAGAGTTGAGGGAGCTGAAGAAACAACTCGATGAACAAGAGCGTATGGGTATGATCCGACCGAATTCTTCTCCATGGGGTTGTGGTGTTCTTTTTGTCAAGAAGAATGATGTCACGGACCGACTCTGCATCGACTACCATCCATTGAACAAGAATACAATTAAGAACAAGTACCCACTTCCCAACATCAATGAGCTATTCGAACAACTCAAAGGTGCTCAAGTATTCTCCAAGCTTGACCTCCGTATGGGCTATCATCAGATTCACATTCGTGAACAAGATATCCCCAAGACAACATTTAGAACAAGCTATGGTTCCTATGAATACACTGTCATGTCTTTCGGCCTTGTCAATGCTCCTCCAACATTCTCTCACATGATGAACTTCATCTTCAACCCTTAGACAAATGATTTCATCTTGGTGTATCTCGATGATATTTTGGTCTTCAAGAACAAGGAGGATCATGCCAAGCATTTGAGATTGGTGCTGGACAAACTCAGAGAACATCAATTCTATGCGAAGTTTTCAAAGTGTGAGTTTTGGCTCGATGAGGTTCTCTACCTTGGCCATATCATCTCAGCCAAGGGCATTGCTGTTAATCCTGAGAAGGTGTCTACAATTGTGAATTGGGAACCGCCTCAGAATGTCAAGCAGCTCCGCAGTTTCCTTGGGCTTGCAAGCTATTGTCGAAGATTCATTGAGAATTTCTCTAAGATTGCAAAGCCTCTTTCGAACCTACTCTAGAAGCATGTGAAGTATGTCTGGACGCCTGAATGTGACTTCGCTTTCAACACCCTGAAAGAGAAGTTAGTCACAGCTCCAGTTCTGACTCCTCCTGATGAATCCAAACCATTCGAAGTTTTCTGTGATGCCTCCCTGCAAGGTCTCGGTGCTGTGTTAATGCAAGAGAAGAAAGTTGTGGCCTATACCTCTCGTTAGTTGAAGCCCAACGAAAAGAACTACCCCACTCATGACCTCGAGCTAGCGGCAGTTGTCCATGCTCTGTTAACATGGAGACATCTCTTGTTGGGAAGGAAAGTGGACATCTTCACTAATCATAAGAGTCTCAAGTACATCTTCACTCAACCCAACCTCAACCTCAGACATACTCGTTGGGTCAAAATGATTCAAGAGTATAATCCGAGTATCGAATATACTCTAGGAAAGGTCAATGTCATTGCAGACGCTTTGAGCAGGAAGGCTTACTACAATAGTTTAATTCTCAAGCCCTTCCAGCCGGACCTTTGTGAAGCTTTCCGCAAATTTAATCTCCAAGTTGTTCCTCAAGGATTCCTTGCCAACCTCCAAGTCTCTCCTACTTTGGAAGATCAAATTCGTGAGGCACAACTTCTTGATGCAATGGTGAAGAAGGTGAAAATGGGATTGCCAAGAGCCAACCCAAGTACAAGTGTTATCGCCTTGATGACAAAGATACTCTATTCTTTGAGGATCGAATTGTGGTTCCTAAGGGTGATCTACGTAAAGTCATTATGAACGAGGCTCACAATTCCCTTCTATCCATTCATCCTAGAAGTACAAAGATGTACCATGACCTCAAGCAGTCGTATTGGTGGACTCGAATGAAGCGAGAAATTGCTCAGTTAGTGAATGAATGTGATGTCTGCAGAAGGGTGAAAGCAGAACACCAACTACCAGCTGGTCTCCTCCAACCTCTTGCAATTCCAGAATGGAATTTTGACCATATTGAGATAGACTTCATGACTGGATTCCCCAAGTCCAAATGTGGAAATGATGCTATCTTTGTTGTCATCGACAAGCTTACCAAAGTGGCTCATTTTCTTCCTATCAAAGAATCTATCACAACAACTCAGTTGGCAGAGCTATATACCTCCAGGATTGTCTCCTTACACGGCATTCCATAGTTGATATCTTCAGATCGTGGAAGCATCTTTACTTCTAAGTTCTGGGATTCCTTCCAGAAGGCCATGGGCACCAACATTCGCTTCAGCACAGCCTTCCATCCTCAAACTAGTGGACAAGTCGAGCGAGTTAATCAAATTCTTGAAGATATGCTCAGGGCTTGTGTCATTTCTTTTGGTATGAAGTGGGAAGATTGTCTTCCATATGCCGAGTTCTCCTACAACAACAGCTTCCAAGCGAGTTTGGGCAAGGCCCCATTCGAGATTCTCTATGGCAGAAAGTGTCGTACTCCTCTTAATTGGTCAGAGACTGGTGAATGCCAACTTCTTGGCAATGACTTAACCACAGAGGCTGAAGAAATGTGTAAAGTCATTCGTGAAAATCTCAAAGCCGCGCAATCGCGCAAGAAGAGTTACTATGATAGCAAGCATCGTGACTTGGCTTTCGAGATAGGAGACCATGTCTACCTCCGCGTTTCTCCAATGAAAGGTACTCGTCGCTTTGGTATCAAAGGGAAGCTTGCCCCTAGATACGTGGGTCCTTTCAAGATCATTGGCGAAAGAGGGGATCTCGCCTATCAACTTGAGCTTCCATCTAACTTTGCAAACGTGCACGACGTGTTTCACGTGTCACAACTTCGCAAGTGTTTCAAGACTCCTGACGGTACCATCAACTTCGAAGAGATTGATCTCCAAGAAGACCTGTCTTATCATGAGCATCCCGTTGCTATCCTTGAAGAAACCGAGTGCAAGACTCGCAACAACTCTATCAAATTCCTGAAAGTGAAGTGGTCACACCACTCCGACCGAGAAGCCACCTGGGAACGCAAGGACCACCTTCGTTCCGAATATCCGGAGTTCTTTCAGTCCTAGATCTTGGTACGAGATCCTTTCGTAGTGGTGGAGTGTTGTAACGCCCCAGATGTAACTTGCCATATTTGTACTCCAACTCTTGCCATTCTCGGCGCTAAGTTATGAGATTCGTTCTTGGTTGGGTTCTTGTCTTCGTTTTGCATTTTGTTCATGTCATGCATTTCATTTCATGTCATCATGTGCATCTCATTTGCATACGTGTTCGTCTCATGCATCCGAGCATTTTCCCCGTTGTCCGTTTTGCAATCCGACGCTCCTACGTCCTCCGGTGCCCCCCTTTCGTCTCTTTTCGTGAGCGGGTGTTAAACATTCTCGGAATGGACTGAGATTTGCCAAGCGGCCTTGGTACACCACCGGTAGAGCGCCTGTCAAGTTTCGTGCCATTTGGAGTCCGTTTGATACTCCAACGGTTAATCGGGGAACCGTAAAGGCCTCGTGTGTGTTGCAGCCCAACACCCCTCCAAGTCAGCCCACAAACCCATCCAAACCCCCTCCATCCTCTCGGCCGTTCGATCACGATCGCGTGGCCAAAAACTACACCTCATTTGGACACTCCCACCTCCTTCTATGTATAAATATGTGCTCCACATCCAATTTCCGGGTCCCGAAACCCTAAATTTCATCCCCGCAGCCACCGGACATGTCCGCGCGCCGCCGGACACTTCACGCCGCCGCCCTGAGCCAGTGAGGGGTTGCCACATGTCCGCACCTCACCGCCTCCGCCGCCGGCCCGGCGAGCCCAGATCGGACCCGCCCGGCCCATCGCCGCCGCCCGCGCCCGTGCCCCCGCGCCTCCCCGCGCCTTCCTAACATGTTAGTATTTTCACCAAGTCTGTGATGCTGATATCTTTTGCACTTTTTCCATGCTTGTTTGAACCTGTTATTGTGTGATTTAGCCGTAGCTTAGTGTTCATCTTTTGTCAAGAATCTTGAGAAGATCACTGCCATGTGCTTTGTTGCCATGTTGGAGTGCAGTAGCTTAGTTTCTTGTTGCATTCTAGTTGGCATCGTGCTGTTAATCGCAGAATCATGCCATTATTGTTTTGCTTGCCATTTGCAAACCGTGCATCCGATTCCGGTGATCTTTATATCGATTTCGACCGAAATCAACTCATCTTTCCAGCGGCACACTTGTTTTGCCAAGTTGAGGCCTGGTTCAATCTTTTCCTTCTGGAGCATGCATATGCATTGCATATAACATCCCGCATATCATGTCATGTTTTGCATCATGTTTCTTGAGCATTGCACCGTGGTTGATTGTTGTTTCCTTTGCTTGTGTTCTTTCCTTGGGTAGAGCCGGGAGACGATTACGTGATCGAGGAACCCATTGATTACGCTTACGGGGATCAAGCTTTCGTCAACTAGGAGAACTTTGCAGGCAAGATGACCATACCCTCGAAATCACTTCTATCTTTGCTTGCTAGTTGCTCGCTCTTTTGCTATGCCGCGATACCTACCACTTGCTATATCATGCCTTCCATATTGCCATGTCAAACCTCTAACCCACCTTGTCCTAGCAAACCGTTGATTGGCTATGTTACCGCTTTGCTCAGCCCCTCTTATAGCGTTGCTAGTTGCAGGTGAAGATGGAGTTTGTTCCTTGTCGGAAGATGATTATTTTTGGGATATCATTATTATATCTTTCTTTACTTTAATGCACCTATATACTTGGTAAAGGGTGGAAGTCTCGGCCTTATGCCTGGTGTTTTGTTCCACTCTTGCCGCCCTAGTTTTCGTCATACCGGTGTTATGTTCCTTGATTTTGCGTTCCTTACGCGGTTGGGTTATAATGGGAACCCCTTGACAGTTCACCTTGAATAAAACTCCTCCAGCAAGGCCCAACCTAGGTTTTACCATTTGCCACCTAAGCCTTTTTCCCTTGGGATCCGCAGACTCAAGGGTCATCTTTATTTTAAACCCCTGGGCCAGTGCTCCATTGAGTGTTGGTCCAACCTGTCAGCAGCCGGTGGCCACCAGGGGCAGCTCTAGGTTGGCCTACCAGAATCTTGGACAATCCGGTGTGCCCTGAGAACGAGATATGTGCAGCTCCTATCAGGATTTGTCGGCACATTCGGGTGGCTTTGCTGGTCTTGTTTTACCATTGTCGAAATGTCTTGTAACCGGGATTCTGAGTCTGATCGAGTCATCCTGGGAGAAGGAATATCCTTCGTTGACCGTGAGAGCTTGTGATGGGCTAAGTTGGGACACCCCCGCAGGGTTTTGAACTTTTGAAATCCGTGCCCGCGGTTATGGGCAGATGGGAATTTGTTAATATCCGGTTGTAGAAAACTTGACACTTAATCTAATTAAAATGAATCAACCGCGTGTGTAGCCGTGATGGTCTCTTTTCGGCGGAGTCCGGGAAAAGAACATGGTCTCGTGTTATGCTTGAACGTAAGTAGTTTCAGGATCACTTCTTGATCTTTCTTGCTTCTCGACCGTGCTTTGCTTCTCTTCTCGCTCTCATTTGCGTAAGTTAGCCTCCATATATGCTAGTGCTTGCTGCAGATCCACCTCACTACCTTTTCCTACCCATAAGCTTAAATAGTCTTGATCGCGAGGGTGTGAGATTGCTGAGTACCCGTGACTCACAAATTACTTCAAAAACCAGATGCAAGTGTCGATGATGCCAGTGCAGGGGACGCGACCGAACTTAAGTGGGAGTTCGACGAGGATTCAGGATGTTACTATGTGTCTTTTCCGGACGATCAGTAGAGGAGCCCAGTTGGGGCGATCGGGGGTCTATGCATTTGAGGTTGTCTTTATTTATGTTGGTTCCGTAGTCGGACCTTGATTGTATTCTGGATGATGTAATGCTTTATTTATGTATTGTGTGAAGTGGCGATTGTAAGCCAACTCTTTACCCCTTTCTTATTCAGTACATGGGATGTGTAAAGATTACCCCTCTTGCGACATGCCTACTATGCGGATATGCCTCTAAGTCGTGCTCCGACACGTGGGAGATATAGCTGCATCGTGGGTGTTACAAGGCCATCATGTTGGTTGTGATCCCATATACTTCTCCTCTCCCACTTGCTGGATCAAGAAGGAGGAAACATCATCGAGCCGCACGTGTGCTAAACTCGGAGGTGTCGTCCGTTCGGCACTAGATCGATTGGATCGTGATGGGATCACGAAGAGTACGACTACATCAACCGCGTGATAAACGCTTCCGCTTAGCGATGTACAAGGGTGTGTAGATGCTCTTCCCCTCTCGTAGCTATGTGATACGTCTCCAACGTATCTATAATTTTTGATTGTTCCATGCTATTATATTATCATTCTTGAATGTTTTACAATCATTTTATATCAACTTTATATCATTTTTTGGGACTAACCTATTGACACAGTGCCCAATGCCAGTTGCTATTTTTTGCTTGTTTTTTACTTCACGGAAAATCAATACCAAACGGAGTCCAATGCATCGAAACCTTTTGGAGAATTTTTCTGGGCCAAAAGACACAGGATGGGCCAAAGAAGTACCAGAGGGGTGCCCCGAGGGGGGCACAACCCACCTAGGCGCGCCCTGATGGGTTGTGCCCACCTCGCTAGCCTCCCACACCGCCTCTTTGTTCTATAAATACCCCAGTATTCCAAAAACCCTAGGGGAGTCGACAAAACACAATTTGAGATGACGTAAGTTCACTGGTGCGCGTCGGTCCTAAACAAACGGTTTTTACCCCTTTCCGCGACGACATTTGGAACCGTCGCCAAGTGAGTGTGCGCGATAGGGTATCCTTCCCACACGACCCAGAAATCGTCGGGGATAGGCCCTCATGGGACCCAGGATGGGGCCGTGTGCGATCGGGCGAGGCATCAAAACCCAATCATTTCCGTAGGTATGTATATCCCACACGGTGAATCCCAGAAATTATTTCCGTAGGTATGTACATCCCACACTGTGAATCCCAGAAATCATTTCCGTACATATGTACATCCCACACGGTAATCCGAGAAAATCATTTGCGTAGGCATGTACACCCCACACGGTGAATTCCAGAAAAACATTTATGTTCGTATGTATGTCACACAGAGTCAATCCAAGGAATACGTTTCCGTTCTTATGTACATCCCACACAATCAATCCAGGGAAAACGTTTCCGTTCGGACATAAATCCCACACAGTTTTATGTGTATGCCCATGCGTGAAAGTTGTAACTATCACACACGGTCTTCCTTGGTTTACCGTTTGCTTTTATCAACTATATCACACACGATTTGATGAAGAAAACTGTGTGGCATTGGGCTATCCATCGCAACATCTTTTACTGCTAGAACTATTTGCAAAGGTCCATGACACATTTAGTAGGTTTATTAGTTCATAATTAATAATTCTAGTATTACACAAATTCACATTTCATATCGAACATCTGTTTGCCAATTTCATACCAGGCACATAAATATATTATAACATCATAGTACGGTAGCTACATGAAAACAGCACAGTACAACATATAGCTAGTTCAACTTCATAAGAACAGTATATTCATTTCCTTAATCGAGATTATCCAGGCTCGTCTTGTCCACCTCTGCTTTCAGTTCAGTAAGAACCCGTTTTGCATGGGCCAACTGGGAAAGTGCCTCCTCCTTCGCCAACACCATCTCAGCAAAGTCTTTTTTTTTCAATCTGAGCTCATTCTCCACCTTCAACTTTTTATCCCGCATCTTGAAATATGCTTCAGCGTTGACAAGACTTTCTCTAAGCCTAGCTGTGTTCACTTCCTTATACATGCTTCAGAGCTTCGTTATGACATCTTCAAAGACTATGGCCACTCTTGATCAACCCACTCCAAGTAAGAACACTTTCGTTCATCCTATAATATTTAAAACTAGATCAGTAACAATTGTAGGGGAAATGGGTTTATGGCAACATAGAAAATCACCAATGCTTATTTTGAAAAACTGAAGAAACATGTTAATTATGACATATCTTCTCAAAAAGATCAATGTGCAAATGAAATAATTGGTACTGAGACAACAACCAAATTCTGGAACATCAGAAGCTATAATTAACTACAACGACGCTACAAGTTCTTACTCATGTACAATAAATAACAAATTGAACATTTTGAGGAAGGTAAATATAACTGCAATAGCATAGCGACAGTGTTTGGATGACAGCAAACTGATACTAACAGGTGTGTACATGCACAAATTTAGTAACATAGAACTAATAGCACTAAGGCCGTCCACTATGTATGCCAAAACTGGTGTAAAGACAACTGTTGCTACATCTCGCACCGGTGCCCTGAACTGGCGAGCCAATGCAGCGGAAAAAAACAGGGACCCGGACTCCGGAGCACGTAGTTGCTCTGATGCCCAGTTCCTTCGTGCCATAAAGATTTACTATTTTACTGCTTGGCTGCTCGGATGTGTGGACCAAACTTGGCTTCACAAACTGCTGAAATGGTGCCAAATAATTTTCTAATGGCACCACTAATGAGATGGCAACAATTTAAGATACTAGGTACAAACTGTGACACCGTCTTAGGATGCGTTTGGTTGAAGGTGTGGTATGAATGGGTTGGGACCGTGACAGTGTCTGAATCACATCTAACAAATGATTTGTAACAACGGAAGAGGGTCTAACCTTCTCTGCTCATGCCAGAAACTTCCTCCCAGTGTCCACAGAATCAAACGAAAGTAGCTTCACGCATGGAGATTGATGGTGACAACGAGTAGATAGATCTTCAGCCACCCTGCTCCATTCATTGCCACTGATGGTCTTAGGGAGCTACAAGAGGAAGAAACGACTCAAATCGACCTCCGGGTAAAAATCCTTCATTCTAAGTCATAGCCCGAGAGAGAAGAGAGGCATACCCGGGTGATGAAGGAGTAGTCGCCGGAGGAGGAACCGCTGGAGATGTCTTTGAAGAAGATCATGGCGACCCCGGCGGTAGGATGCAAGACGGCGAGAGCAAGGAAGTGACTATAGCTTAGCAAGGAAGGAAGAAAGGAGGAAACAGGGGAAATGTGACTTGTGGTCGGGGAGAAAAAGGGGTGGGGAAGGGGGCAGGGGTAGATATTTTGGCGGTAGGACAAAATTTTGGAAATGTGGAGGGAAACTTTGCGCGCGGTGCCGCCGGACCATTCACTTTGAACGATTGTGTGCACCGCAAATGATTCTTCTGCTTTACGCGCATGGGATGAGTTTGATAATTCAAATTTTGGCAGAAATTTCCCCGGGTATGTCATTGCATAATTTAACATCGCTTGCTAATTTGGGCACACAAAAGAGCATACATCAGACAGACCACACTTACTGAATCGAGCAATTTTAGTAATTACATATAGCCAGTTGAGCTAAACATTGCTCTAACAAAAGACCAGCATTAAAAACAAAGCCTAAGTACGCATAATTAAAAATCCACCACCGCGTCGGCCTATGCATTGCCGGTGTGAGATGAGACGTTGACGACTTGTCCTGGCAGCATGCCGCTGTTGGTGGACTCCGCGTCCCCCCTGCTGAAGTCGACCGCGTCCTTGTCCTCGTCCTCGGCACCGCCCTCAAGGTTGTAGTACTCGTAGTAGTGGCTGCGCCAGAGCTCGCGTCGGTACTCCACCGTCGATTCCTCGACGGACAAACTCTTCTCTACCTCGACCTCGGCCATGCGCAACTCCTCCTCCCAACGCTCCTCGATCTCCACCGCCTCCTGCATCTCCAGCTCCCGCTCGGCGACCTCATGAGGAGGCAGGTGCTGCATGGCCACCGCCGCCTTTTCAGACGTGGGTTGCATGCTGGAGCCCAAGGTGGCCTGGAATATCTTAGCGTGTGCATTCTCGATCTTGGCGTGGATGGCCTCGACCCGGGCCATGTAGACATCAGTGGCACGGACGGCAGCTCGAGCACTCTCGGCGTTTGCAGCCGCCGTCGCAGCAGCAGCCCAGCTGCCCTGTCGGCTTCCGTAGAAGCCCTCTCGGCAGAAGCGGACGTGCTCAATGCGGATGCGGCGGCGCTCTCGGTGTAGGCGGCCGCGCTCTCGGTGTCGTGGTTCTAATACTGACAGTAGAATAGGAGGGTAGGAATGTAGAGGCAAGATCCTAGCTATGGAGGAGTTGTACATGCGAGTTTTATGAGTTCAGGCCCTTCTCAAAGGAAGTAACAGCCCTATGTCTCAGAGCCCGGAGGCGGTCGACTGGATATATGCGCATGAATTACAGAAAGTGCGAACCCTTGTCCCAAAGGAGGGGGTGGCTTATATAGAGTGCGCCAGGACCCCAGCTCCCCTCCATTACACAGGGTTCAATGTTCATAAAGGAGGAGCGTTACCGGTAACGTTCGAAGTAAAGTGCTATAAATGTCCATAAAGCTATGGTTTAAACCCCGACCGTTGCGGAGTGAAGGGCTTCTCATCTTCTGGTGGTCGAGTGTCTTCAAGGTGGTCGAGTGAACACATCTTCATGGTCGAGTGGATGATGGTTTCTCTTCGACTGCTTCTGATTCTTTGTAGAGATGTCCTTGGGGAGGGTATGTTGGACAGATCCATGACCCTACCCTAGGTACATAGCTTCATCATTAGCCCCTGAATGGATCATGGTTTGCGTGAGGAAGGAGTTGGGAACACTTTCGACTCATTCTTTGTGCTATGAGTAAATCTTGTTCTGGAACAATGAATTGAGGAGACGACGTCGACTCCTTTTTCAGTCGCCTTGGTCCATTCTTGGTTTTTGTCGAGTGAATTTTCACGGTAGAATTCTGAATGATAATGTAGAGGACGTTTTCAGTCTGGCAAGTTGCTCTGCTCTCCGCGGATTTTGCGGGATTCGAATTTTGGGAAGCGTGCCGGACGGGCGAGACCGCGGTAATCGGGATGGATTAGGCAAGTCTCCTTGATCTCCGCACCACCTTTTTTGCCACGTACTATGCGCGCGATTGTTGCGGGATTTGTTTAGATCGTCTGGGTCCACCAGTCAGTCACTTGGGGAATGACCTTATAAAAGGCACCGAACCAGGCCTCTGCCTCGTGCGCTCCCATTCTCTTTTCTTCTTCCTCCGACCTCTCCGCCACGCTCGCTTCTGCTCTCGTCGCCGGACCCTCGCTCGAACTCGATCCGTCGCCATGGGGAAAGAGAAGATAGTGGCGCAGGAGCGCGCGAAGAAGGCGACCGCAAAGGCGAAGGGCAAGCGGACCAGCCAGGGCGGATCCTCGTCGAGATCCGACCTGCCGTCGGGCTGGATCCAGGGCGACTGGATCCGCTCGACGATCAGCCAGGACGACCTCGACGACCTGGTGGAGGGGGGACTGATCCCCCACAAGTCGGCATGGCTCCCGAGGAACGAGACCGAGCCACAGCCAAGGTAGGGTGAGTGTGTTCTCCTCGCCACCCACGTAGATCGCGGATTCTCATTGTCTCCCCATCCTTTCTTTCGGGCCTTTTTGAACTTCTTTGGGGCTCAGCTCCACCATTTCACTCCAAACACCATAGTCTACTTGGCTGCTTTCGTTTCAATGTGCGAAAATCTCTTGGGCTGTCGACCGCACTGGGGTCTTTTCAAACACATCTTCACCTGTCGCTCCCAGTCGGTCAAAAAGGCCAATCCGAGTGATGATAGGACGCAAGTGATCCAGATGTGCGGGGGCCTGGGGATCCAGATGAGGAGCAAGAGCACCTTCCCAGCAATGATCCTTCCCGACTCGGTCCGGGGCTGGCAGTCGACTTGGTTTTATTGCAAGGACCAGCCGACCCCGGGCCAGTCGACTGGACTTCCTCCCTTTTCTTTGGCTCGAGTGGAGAAGCCCGCCCCCCTGAAGGTGGTTCCAGAAGAGAAGGCGCAGGTCAAGGTGCTAGTCGAGCGGGTCATCCAACTCATCCGCGACGGGGTGACCGGGATGGACCTGCTGGAGGTCTTTCTCGGTCGACGCATCCAACCGCTTCAGGCACGTGATCATCCAATGTGGATGTACTCTGGGCTCGATGATTCCACTCGGATCCACCCGGAGGACGTTAGCGAGGACACCTTGGAGAAGTGGCTGATGGGGATCACCAGCAACAAAGACAACCCTCGGGGGTCTAGGAGGGTGATTCCATTCGACCACTCACGTCAGCCGGAGCAGGTATGATTCTGTTTTATCAAGTATCTTTCCGATTCACTGTGTGACATCTTGTTGATGGTCGACTGAATTTCTTTTGATCGTTGTCTTTTCAGGCCCTCATCGACATGTACTCAATGCCTAATGGAGTGCAGGAGCAAGACGTCGAGGAAGGAGCGAGCGGGGGCGAGAGCGGCGAAGGGTACTCGGATGCCGAGGAGGACGAGGAGAGTGATGAATCGAATGATGACGAAGAGGTCGACTCGCCTCCCCGCAGGGAGAGGAGATCCAAACATGCTCACGACCCGGCGAGCGCTCCGGGCCTGGTGGCCGCGCCGATTGGGCAGTCTTTGAAGCGTCCCAGGATGTCTTCCCCAACGCAGATCGAGAAGGCTCTGAAGCATCCCAAAGTTGTGCCACCTCCAGCGCCGAAAGCACCGAAAGCCACCTCCTCCAAACTGCCAAAGGCTTTGCCTAGGATCAAAGTGACGGTCCCTACTATCTCCGGGTAATCATCTGACTTGTTCTTTTCGTCGACTCGAGTAACAGAACGTAACCGACTGGATGCGGGTCTTTGCAGTGCTGCTACGGCAGGGACCTCTTCTCTCTAGTACCGAGACGAGGAGATGGAAGATGCGGTTACCTCTAACCCAGGTAGAAACTCTTATGATCTTGTTCTTGATTCCTTGGTCGATTGCATTCTAGTGGTTCACTTGGGGTCGAATGATCTGTCTTGCAGCTCCACCCAACGCCATCGATCTTCCAGATGATGATGAAGATGTGGCTCTTAAGCCCAAGAAGAGCAAGAAGGTAGTAGCCAGTAAGATTTCTCGGCAAGGGCCAACAACAACAACACCTGTCCGTCAATCTGAAGACGCGGATAGGGCCTCTGTAACCTTCGCTGCACCCTTGTCGAGTGAGCACCCCGCACCGTCGACTGCACCGGTGATTCCTTCAGTCGTCCAACTCCAAGCCACGGAGCTCCAAGCTGCCACACCTGGGTCGCCTGCTCTCTTTTTCACCAGCTACCCCGTCCCGGACAATCGGTCGAAAGCGGCTGCGGAAGCCATCCGATAGGCTGACGTGATGATGGAGCGGGTGAAGACGGTGCACGAGAATAGCCAGGCTGCCTACGACGCCAGTGCTGCTCTTCGGGCCAATGTCCAGGTAAGTAGACTTTCCGACTGCTCTTGTTCTATGAGGATATGCTACCCGAAATTTTTTCCTCTACACAATCTCCTATCGTTTGCGTCGAATCAGAGCACCCACTGGGTGTTTTGTTGTCTTGGGTAGTTGCGTTCTTCCACTCGGTCTGGGCGAGTGGGATCTGAACCGATGGGGGCATGCTAAGTGCACCCACTGGGTGTAGTCCCCGAGACCGCGGTCGACTGCTGGCAGTCGACTGGGGTCTGAGCTCTACCTTCCTTTCTTTTCCTTTTCTTCCACTCGACTCAGGCGGACCGGTTGAGTAGGCTCTGAACCGGTGGGGGCACGCCAAGTGCACCCACTGGGTGTAGTCCCCGAGACTGCAGTCGACTGCTGGCAGTCGACTGCTGGCAGTCGACTGTGGTCTGAACAGCTTTTTTTTACTTGGTCTGGGTGGACCGGTCGAGTTGGGTCTTAACCAGCAGGGGCACGCCAAGTGCACCCGCTGGGTGTAGCCCCCGAGACCGCAGTCGACTGTGTGCAGTCGGCTGGGGTCTAAGCGAACTTCTTTAGGTTTTATTCACTCGGAAATAAACAACCTTTGATCTTATCGACTGACCTGTCTTTTGCCTTCTGCAGAAGTCTTGTACTCTTATTTCCAAGTTTGCTGAACTTGAGGAGAAGCAGAGGCAACTCAACCTCGACTTGGAATTGGCCCAG
This sequence comes from Triticum aestivum, assembly GCF_018294505.1. NCBI lineage: Eukaryota > Viridiplantae > Streptophyta > Magnoliopsida > Poales > Poaceae > Triticum > Triticum aestivum. The sequence goes on from NC_057809.1 coordinate 161,191,930, forward strand.
CAGAACCTGAAGAAAGCTCAAGACGAAGCTGCTCGTATGGAAGGTAACTAGCTGTCGACTGAATTTCAATATATTTCTTTGATCTCTTGTTTGATTCGATTGCTTCTTTTGTAGAGAAAATGAAGTTGGCTCTGGAGAAGAAGGACTCGGACCTTGCCGCCGCGCAAAAAGCAGCCCAAGATAAAACTGCTCTCGCAGACCAGAAGCTTGCTTCAGTCGGAATGCTGGAAGGGGAGGTGAACAAACTGAAATCTTGCCTCAATGAAGCTAACCATGAAGTGACTAGTCTGAAGAAGGACAAGGTTGCCCTGAATGAAAAGCTGGAGTCCGCGATTCGCAAGAGGAATGACATGGAAGCTTATCTGAGGACTCTTGCCAAGAAGCTCTATCTCACGCTGGAAGGTATTTCTTTTAAACCGACTGTGTTGATGCTTGCGATCGGATCCTGCTCGGTCGACTCACTAATTTTTGGCTGCAGAATTCTGCCAAGACTTCGACGAGGAAACTGGAAAGGTCGAGACGGGTCTGGACCCTATCACTTCTCTAGTTTGCAACGAAACTGCAATGAACGTGCTCCGACTGGAGTCCCGCATCGCCAGCGCCACAAGCTACCTCGTGCGCCTAAAGGAGGTAGTCTCCTGAATCAACTCACCGCTTTGGCCAAGGGTGACGCTTCAAAATGACCTGGAATCTCTGATGGCTGGACTGAACGAGGTCCCTGACCGAGTGCAAGAATGGAAGAAGTCCTCCGCCCGGTGTGGTGCTGACGTGGCGCTGTCCTTGGTGCGAGTCCATTGCAAGGAGGCTCGTGAAGACAAGCTGGCTGCGATCAAAGTCGCTAACACCAAAAAGCATGACTTCCAATCCTTCATGGAGACTTTCATCACTGCCGCTACTCGGATCGCTGATGGGATCGACCTGGACGCATTCGTTGAGCCTACTAGCCCTCCTCCTCCCAAGTGAACAAACTTATGAGACTTGAATCTGTTTTAAATTTGCCTCAGAATGCCGAGTGATTGCTGTAACCATTAAACTCCTTCGGGCTTGATGCCCGAATACTTTGGATTTGCTGCTTGGAACTTTAGGATTTATCCGAATTTGGTTTATCCCTAATTGTGCTTGTGTTTTGCCTCCGAATGGACTTTGTTCACTGCTCGGAATAGTCTTTGCGCTGGAGATGCAGCTCTGAAGTGGTGGCTCCAGTCGACCTGCACTTTGTCGTCCTTGCGGACAGGGATGGAGCGCACGTTGTACTTGTGCCATAGCTCCGAAGGAGAAGGTTGCAGTCGACCTGCACCTCGTCGTCCTTGCGGATATGGATGGAGCGCACGTTGTACTTGTGCCGTAGCTCTGAAGGAGAAGGTTGCAGTCGACCTGCACCTCATCGTCCTTACGAATAGGGATGGAGCGTATGTTGTACTTGTGTCGTAGCTCCGAAGGAGAAGGTTGTAGTCGACCTGCACCTCATCGTCCTTGCAGATAGGGATGGAGCGTACGTTGTACTTGTGCCGTAGCTCCGAAGGAGAAGGTTGCAGTCAACCTGCACCTCGTCGTCCTTGTAGATAGGGATTTGTTTCGAACTTAGGCGGGTACTAGACTGCAGCTAAGCCCCCGAGTAGGAGGATTGCTCTCCACTCGGTAGGATTTTTTCGAACTTAGGCGAGTATTGGACTGCAGCTAAGCCTCCGAGTGAGAGAACTTAGGCGAGTACTGGACTGCAGCTAAGCCCCCGAGTGGGAGGATTGCTCTCCACTCGGTAGGATTTTTTTTGAACTTAGGCGAGTATTGGACTGCAGCTAAGCCTTCGAGTGAGAGAACTTAGGCGAGTACTGGACTGCAGCTAAGCCCCCGAGTGGGAGGATTGCTCTCCACTCGATAGGATTTTTCAAACTTAGGCGAGTATTGGACTGCAGCTAAGCCTCCGAGCGAGAGAACTTAGGTGAGAGCTGGACTGCAGCTAAGCCCCCGAGTGGGAGGATTGCTCTCCACTCGGTAGGATTTTTAAAACTTAGGCGAGTACTGGACTGCAGCTAAGCCTCCGAGTGAGAGAACTTAGGCGAGTGCTGGACTACAGCTAAGCCCCCGAGTGGGAGGATTGCTATCCACTCGGTAGGATTTTTCAAACTTAGGCGAGTACTGGACTGCAGCTAAGCCTCCGAGTGAGAGAACTTAGGCGAGTGCTGGACTGCAGCTAAGCCCCCGAGTGGGAGGATTGCTCTCCACTCGGTAGGATTTTTTCAAACTTAGGCGAGTACCAGACTGCAGCTAAGCCTTTGAGTGAGAGAACTTAGGCGAGTGCTAGACTACAGCTAAGCCCCCGAGTGGGAGGATTGCTCTCCACTCGGTAGGATTTTTTCAAACTTAGGCGAGTACTGGACTGCAGCTAAGCCTCCAAGTGAGAGAACTTAGGCGAGTGCTGGACTGCAGCTAAGCCCCCGAGTGGGAGGATTGCTCTCCACTCGGTAGGATTTTTTCAAACTTAGGCGAGTACCGGGATGCAGCTAAGTCTCCGAGTGAGAGAACTTAGGCGAGTACTGGACTGCAGCTAAGCCCCTGAGTGGGAGGATTGCTCTCCACTCGGTAGGATTTTCTTTCGAACTTAGGCGAAACGGATTCGCGACTAAGCCCACCCACTGGGGGATTTCAGAAGTAAATAAGAACAACAACAATCATATGAGAGGACCGTAAGCTCTTGTCTTTGATAAACAAATTACAAAGGTGTTTCTTATTACATTTTATTCGAACGAGTGCTTAAGTATAAAAGGGGCGGAGCAGCTCCGCGTTCCAAGCCCGTGGCTCGTCTTTCTGATGCTCAACATTGTAAAGATGGTATGCTCCATTGTGGAGAACTTTGGTGATGATGAAGGGGCCTTCCCAAGTCGGGGCGAGCTTGTGTGGTTTCTGTTGATCCACTCGAAGAACCATGTCTCCTTCTTGAAAGGCTCGACCCCTCACATTTCTGGCGTGGAATCGACGCAAGTCTTGCTGATAAATGGTCGACCGGATCAAGGCCATCTCTCTTTCCTCCTCTAAGAGATCGACTGAATCTTGCCGGGCCTGCTCTGCTTCCTCTTCGGAGAAGAGCTCGACTCGGGGTGCGTTGTGGAGCAGGTCACTTGGCAGAACAGCTTCGGCTCCATAGACTAAGAAGAAAGGAGTTTGTCTGGTCGACCGATTAGGAGTTGTCCTTAAACCCCACAGAACTGACAGAAGTTCATCAACCCAAGCGCTTGCTGCGTGTTTGAGATCACGCATCAGCCGGGGTTTCAGTCCTTTGAGAATTAGGCCATTGGCTCTTTCTGCTTGTCCGTTCGACTGCGGGTGAGCGACTGAAGCATAGTCGACTCGTGTGCCTTGAGAAGCGCAGAAAGCTCTAAACTCATCAGAATCGAAGTTCGACCCATTGTCTGTGATGATGCTATGTGGAACTCCATAGCTGAATGTCAATTCTCTGATAAAACTAACAGCGGTGCTGGCCTCAAGGTTCTTGATAGGTTTAGCTTCGATCCATTTGGTAAACTTGTCGACTACAACGAGCACATGAGTGAAGCCGCTCCTGCCAGTTCTCAGTGGTCCAACCATATCCAGTCCACAAACAACAAAGGGCCAGATGAGGGGGATGGTCTTCAGGGCTGACGCTGGCTTGTGAGACATGTCGGAGTAAAAATGGCAGCCTTCACATCTGTCGACTATATCTTTCACCATTTCATTTGCTCGTGGCCAATAGAATCCAGCTCGGTATGCTTTTAGCCACGTTGGCCCGAGAGGATGCATGGTGACCACAGGTCCCCGAGTGGATGTCATTGAGGATCATTCGACCTTCTTCTGGTGTTATGCATTTCTGACCGACTCCAGTCACGCTTTCCCTGAACAGTTGTCCTCTTATCACAGTAAAGGCCTTGGATCGACGGACGATCTGTCGAGCCTCTTCCTCATCCTCTGGGAGTTCTTTCCTGAGGATGTACGCAATGTAGGGCACTGTCCAGTCGGGAGTAATGGCCAGAACCTCCATGATCAGGTCGACCACGGCTGGGACCTCGACTTCAGTCGGGTCTGTGGCGCTCTTAGGCTGCGGGGGCTCTTCAGTAAAAGGATCTTCCTGAACTGTCGGCGTGTGAATATGCTCCAAAAACACATTGCTGGGAATGGCTTCTCTCTTGGAACCTATCTTTGCCAAGTCATCGGCTGCTTGATTTTTCAGTCGGGGTATGTGATGGAGCTCTAACCCCTCAAACTTCTTTTCCAGCTTCCTCACCGCGTTGCAGTAACCAGTCATGGCTGGGCTTCTGACGTCCCACTCCTTCATCACTTGATTGACTACCAAATCCGAGTCGCCGTAGACCATGAGGCAACGGACGCCAAGTGAGATGGCCATGCTCAACCCATATAGGAGTGCTTCATATTCTGCTTCATTGTTGGAGGAATCAAAGTGAATCTGGAGGACATATCTGAGCCTGTCTCCTCGGGGGGATACCAGTACTACCCCAGCACCAGAACCATTCAGCATTTTGGATCCGTCAAAGAACATGGTCCAGTGCTCCGAGTGAACTTGAGTCGGCAGTTGCTGTTCGATCCACTCGGCGAGGAAATCTGCTATTGCTTGGGACTTGATAGCTTTCTTTGCCTCAAACTTGATATCCAAGGGAAGGAGTTCAATCGCCCATTTTGCCACTCGACCAGTTGCATCTCTGTTGTGCAGAATCTCTGACAATGGAGCGTCGCTGACGACTGTAACAGAGTGATCAGAGAAATAGTGTGCAACCTTCTTCGTGGTCATGTAAATCCCATAGACAAGCTTCTGATAGTGCGGATATCTCTGCTTTGACGGAGTCAGGACTTCAGAAATATAATAAACTGGGCGCTGAACTTTATAAGCTTTTCCTTCTTCTTCCCGCTCGACCGTAAGTACTGTACTGACGACTTGTCCAGTGGCTGCTATATAAAGCAGTAGAGGCTCTTTGCTGATTGGAGCAGCAAGCACCGGCTGGGTGGAAAGCAGGGCTTTTAGCTCTGCAAATGCTGCATCAGCTTCTGGGGTCCACTCGAACTTATCTGATTTCTTCATCAGTCGGTAAAGAGGCAGCGCCTTTTCACCGAGGCGAGAAATGAATCGACTTAGGGCGGCCAAGCAACCAGTAAGCTTCTGGACATCATGCACACGCACAGGGCGTTTCATTCGGAGTATAGCACCCACTTTCTCTGGGTTAGCATCGATTCCCTCGTTCGGAAACGAGGAAACCGAGTAATTTTCCGCCCGGAACTCCAAACGTGCACTTTGATGGATTGAGCTTGATATCATACCTTCTGAGGCTGGCAAAGGTTTCAGCAAGGTCAGTCAGTAGGTCGGAACCTTTACGTGACTTGACCACAATGTCATCCATGTATGCTTCCACATTCCGACTGATCTGAGTGAGCAGGCACTTCTGAATCATCCGCATGAATGTGGCTCCAGCGTTCTTCAAACTGAATGGCATTGTGACATAACAGAAGCACCCAAACGGGGTGATAAAAGCTGTCTTTATCTCGTCGGGTCCGTACAGACGGATCTGGTGGTACCCGGAGTAGGCGTCCAAAAAGGACAAACGCTCGCACCCTGCAGTCGAGTCGACTATCTGGTCGATGCGAGGGAGAGGAAAGTGATCTTTCGGGCAGGCCCGATTGATATGCTTGAAATCAATGCACATGCGAAGTGAGTCGTCCTACTTTGGGACCATGACAACATTGGCTAACCACTCGGAGTGGTAAATCTCTCGGATAAACTCAGCTGCCAAAAGCCGAGCCACCTCTTCACCGATTGCCTTTCTCTTCTGTACGGCGGACCGTCGAAGATGTTCTTTGACTGGTTTCACTTTTGGGTCGACTCGCAAACGATGCTCAGCCAGTCCCCTGGGAACACCCGGCATGTCAGAAGGCTTCCATGCAAAGATGTCCCAGTTCTCACGGAGGAACTGGATGAGCGCTTCTTCCTATTTGGAGTCGAGTGTGGTTGAAATGTGAGTCGGAGCAGCATTGGGTTTGTCAGGTGAATGTGAATCGACTTCGTTTTACCAGACGACTGGAATGCTGAATCTGTGGCTGGCTTCTTGGCTCGCAACAAATCACTCGGATCTGCATTTTTCTGGTATTCTTGCAATTCTACCACGGCCATCTGAGCATCGGCGATCTTTGAGCCCTTCTGGAAGCACTCTTCTGCCTTCTTCCGATTACCAGAGATAGTGATCACCCCTTTGGGACCAGGCATCTTCAATTTGAGATACACGTAACATGGTCGAGCCATAAATCGTGCATAAGCTGGCCTGCCCAGAATGGCATGATAAGCACTCTGGAAATCCACAACTTCAAATGTCAACTTTTCTTTGCGGTAATTCTTGGAATCACCGAAAACCACGTCGAGAGCAATCTGACCGAGTGATGCAGCCTTCTTGCCTGGAATGACCCCATGGAAACTCATATTGCTCTCACTGAGTCTGGACATCGGAATGCCCATTCCCTTCAACATCTCTACATACAGTATGTTCAGGCCACTGCCACCGTCCATCAGGACCTTTGTCAGTCGAGTGCCTTCGACCACCTGGTCGACCACCACTGCTTGCCTCCCGGGGGTGGCTATGTGTGCTGGATGATCAGACTGGTCGAATGTAATGGCGGTCTGTGACCACTTCAGGTAACTAGGTGTCACCGGAGCGACCATGTTCACTTCTCTGTTGATGACTTTCAATCGACTTTTGCTCTCAACGTCAGCAAAAATCATCAGAGTGGAATTCACATGGGGATAACCATCATCATCCCCTTCCTCATCTTCAGCCTTGTCCGCTTCCTTCTCCTTTTCCTTGGGCTGTTTCTCTCGGAATTGCTAGATTAGGAGTCGACACTGCCGAGTGGTGTGCTTCGGGTAAATGAAATTACCCTCTTCATCTTTTTTGGTGTGGATGTGGCACGGCAAATCCAACATGTCATTTCCATCTTGATCTTTTACTTTCTTGGGCTTCCCCTTGAACTTTCCTTGAACCACAGCCAAGGCTTCACCAGGAGCAGCTGGCTCGGCCTTGCACTTTTGTTTTCGACCGGAGTTTCCTCCTCCGGCTTCGTGGGCGACTGCTTTGTGCTTGCCACTCCGGAGTCGTTCTTCTTCTTCACCATTGGCATACTTGGTGGCAATTTCCATCATCCGAGCCAGAGTCATATTTCCTGTCCGGCCGAATTTCATATTCAACTCCCGATACCTGACACCTTCCTTAAAGGCACAAATTGCCTGATGATCTGACACATCCTCTACCGTGTGGTGTAGGGTGATCCATCTCTGGATATAATCCCTCAAAGTTTCATTCGGTTTCTGAACACAACACTGTAATTCTGTCAAACCTGCCGGCCGTTTGCAAGTGCCCTCGAATGTTCTGACAAACACTCGGGCGAGATCTTCCCAAGTATAAATACTGCTAGGCGTCAACTGATTCAGCCATGCTCTAGCCGAGCCCTCCAACATCAGAGGAAGGTGTTTCATGGCCACTTCATCATTGCCGCCACCAATCTGGACAGCCACTCAGTAGTCTTCAAGCCAAGTGTCAGGTTTGGACTCACCAGTGAACTTACTGACTCCAGTCGCCAACCTGAAGTTGGGGGGAATCACTGCAGCTCTGATAGCTCTGCTGAAGCACTCTGGACCCGAGACATGCGCTCTGTTGCTGGTTTGCGGACCCCTGTCATGGCCTCTCGGTGAGCTCTGTTTCTGTCGACCAACCCTGAACGAGAATAGATCTCGCATCAAAGCCTGGCTTCCTGGGGTCAACTGGAATACCTCGCCCAACACTGTGAGGGCGTCTATCTTCATGTTGCCGAGGCACGTACGACCCACTCCTTGGGGGAGGGGTGGGCACTCGACAACGATCATCACGATCGACTCGGTGATCATACTGCTCACGGTTCCTGTACTGATCTCGTCGATCTCCACGCCCCTCACGCCTCGGGGGCGATCTTGGGCTATGGGCCGACTGAACTGTGTCCGCAACCACGGACCTGCTATGGATCCTATTCTGCGACTGGGATACAACCGTATTCTGTTCTCCCACCGCCCGGAGCAAGGCTCGGATTTGCACCAGTCCCCGACCAGCTTCCGACTGGGAAGGTTGAATCGACTCTGCTATCCTGGCAACAGCTGCTAGATTCTGGATCGGGGTTCGGTATACTTGAGTCGGAGGAGGAAAAAGTTGGCATCCACTGGATTCGGGAGCATGCTGCCGAGCGCGATCGTCGAGTGCGCGCTAGAGGTTCTCCAGTCGAGTGCACTCAACCAAGTTGGCCAAGCGCGCCTGCTCCAAGGCCTGGGCCTTAGGGGTTTCTCCAACTATAGGAGTATGCAGTGCATCCATGTTCTGGCGGCGAAGTTCCACCCTCTGCTGCGAAGAGAGGGGTTCGGGGTGGTACTCTTCATGAACGCGCGACGGATCGCCGTTCCCGTCGCCTCCGTCTTCACGGGTGAAGCCAGGAGGGCTGCGTGGTCCATTGACCATCAGAACTTCAGTCACTGGGTCGCTACTGTCGCACTCGGATGCGGTCTCTACGGAGCCAGTCGACAGATCGAACAGGCCGTAGAGAGTTTCGTCGGGCTCGATCGCTGCGACTCGAGGGGTGGCCGACTGGCGGGCCACTGCATGCCTCACCCACCGCCGAAGTCTCGACCGACCGAAACGTTTGCTCCGGCAGGCCGCAGGAAGGGGGAAAGTTGCTGGAGCCGACTGATACTGGGTCGATGGCTGCCGCGGACGCACGCGCGAAAGTGCGTCGCCCCGCGGGCGGGGAGCGCTTCGATGTCAAGTGGAGCCTCCTGAAGCCAAGCGGAGTCATCGGCGACAAACACGAGCACGCCGAGACGGATCTCGTGGCCCTCAGCCAAACATCCGCCTGAAACCATGATGAAGGGGATCAGAAAAATTGCAACTTCTCCAACAAGTCGCTAAGACACCTGCCCCACGGTGGGCGCCAACTGTCGTGGTTCTAAGACTGACAGTAGAATAGGGGGTAGGAATGTAGAGGCAAGATCCTAGCTTTGGAGGAGTTGTGCACGCGAGTTTTACGAGTTCATGCCCTTCTCGGAGGAAGTAACAGCCCTACGTCTCGGAGCCCGGAGGCGGTCGACTGGATATATGTGTGTGAATTACAGAAAGTGCGAACCCTTGTCCCAGAGGAGGGGGTTGGCTTATATAGAGTGCGCCGGGATCCCAGCTCCCCTCCATTACACAGGGTTCAATGTTCATAAAGGAGGAGCGTTACTGGTAACGTCCGAAGTAAAGTGCTATAAATGTCCATAAAGCTATGGTTTAAACCCTGACCGTTGCGGAGTGAAGGGCTTCTCATCTTCTGGTGGTCGAGTGTCTTCAAGGTGGTCGAGTGAACACATCTTCATGGTCGAGTGGATGATGGTTTCTCTTCGACTGCTTCTGATTCTTTGTAGAGATGTCCTTGGGGAGGGTATGTTGGACAGATCCATGACCCTACCCTAGGTACATAGCTTCATCACTCGGCGCAGGCAGCAGCGCTCGGGGGGGGGGGACGCAGCCATCGTATGGGCCTTCATGAAACGTTTCCACAGCGTCATCTTTGCAAGAAGGGGTGCGGGAATGGGGATCGGGATTCGTGAATTCGGGGGTTGCCAGCACTAGAGCAAACGAGCCGGCGAAGCTTAATGAGGGAGACTTAAATAGACCCAGATATTTTTATCGCAAACGGTTCCTAGAAAACAACTGTGTGTGAGGTTGTAGATATTTTTTATTAGCTGTGAAAGACGAATATGGAATAAAGTGCTAACGGATGGTGTTTTAAATGAACGAGAAATTTTGTAGTACTAATACAACTGTCATGTCAAATTTTGGAAAATTTCAAGGGTCATTTGACCTTCTAAGACATTTAAGTGATTTTCTAGCCATTTAATGACCGTAATTGAAATTTGAACTACATGTACATGCAACAGCTAACCATAACGGTTTGAAAACTCATATTTCGTGTACTTGTGTGTGATTTAATTCCATGTGTAGTAAATTGGAAGGAATTTTCAAACATATTGGTCTAATGGCTATGACACAATTAAGCATGGAGTGACATGGCATTTTAATTCCAAAAAAATTAAAAAAAATCAGAAACACATGAAACCTTGGTTGATGTAATGTCATGCCACCAAGATTGTGGTAAAAGAATTGGCATGTTTGACCAAAGTTTGGACACACACCGCTCACAAACCGGAGCAACTCACTAGAAGGCTCGTGGTTCCGAGAGGGAACAATGCATGTTTGATGACGAACTGGAGATAGCTTCCTCTTACGGCCTTCAATTTTTTCTACATTTAACATGCACTACTACAATTGTATTGTGAATTTTTTTAAAATTCTAGGGGGTCATTTGACCTTTTAAAGACATTTAAGTGATTTTCTAGCCATTTAATGACCGTAATTCAAATTTGAACTACATCTACATGCAATGTGTGACCAAAATGGTTTGAAAAATCATATTTGTGTATTTGTGTGCGAGTTAATTCCATGTGCAGTAAACTAGAAGGAACTTTCAAACATATTTGTATCTCGACATGGACACATATGCATGAATCTGTATGCATGGAGTCGCATGGCATTTTAATTTCAAAAAAAAAATCAGAAACACATGAAACCTTGGTTGATGTAATGTCATGCCACCAAGATGATATGGTAATGAAATTGGCATGTTTGACGAAAGTTTGGACACACACCCCTCACAAACCGGAGCAACTCGCTAGAAGGTTCGTGGTTCTGAGAGGAACAATGCATGTTTGATGACGAACGGGAGATAGCTTCCTCTTATGGTCTTCAAATTTTTTCAACGTCTAACATGCACTACTACAACTGTAATGTGAAAATTTGGAAATTCTAGGGGTCATTTGACCTTTTAAAGACATTTAAGTGATTTTCTAACCATTTAATGACCGTAATTCAAATTTGAACTACATCCACATGCAACGCCTAACCAAAACGTTTTGAAAAATCATATATGTGTACTTGTGTGCGAGTTACTTCCATGTGCAGTAAATTAGAAGGAATTTTCAAACATATTGGTCTCACGACACAGACACATGCATACGTATGCATGGAGTGACATGGCATTTTAATTCAAAAAATAGAAAAATGATGAGAAACACATGAAACCTTGGTTGATGTAATGTCATGCCACCAAGATGATGTGGTAAAGAAATTGGCATGTTTGACGAACGTTTGGATACACACCCCTCACAAATCGGAGCAACTCGCTAGAAGGTTCGTGGTTCCGAGAGGGAACAATGCATGTTTGATGACAAACGGAGGATAGCTTCCTCTTACGGCCTTGAAATTTTCTCAACGTCTAACATGCACTACTACAACTGTAATGTGAAAATTTGGAAAATTCTAGGGGTCATTTGACCTTTTAAAGACATTTAAGTGATTTCTAACCATTTAATGACCGTAATTAAAATTTGAACTACATCTACATGCAACGCCTAACCAAAACAGTTTAAAAAAAAATCATATATGTGTACTTGTGTGCGAGTTAATTCCATGTGCAGTAAATTAGAAGGAATTTTCAAACATATTGGTCTCACGACATGGACACATGCATACATATGCATGGAGTGACATGTCATTTTAATTCAAAAAAATAGAAAAATGACCAGAAACACATGAAACCTTGGTTGATGTAATGTCATGCCACCAAGATGATGTGGTAAAAAATTGGCATGTTTGACGAACGTTTGGACACACATCCCTCACAAACCGGAGCAACTCGCTAGAAGGTTCGTGGTTCCGAGAGGGAACAATGCATGTTTGATGACAAACGGGAGATAGCTTCCTCTTACGGCCTTCAAATTTTTTCCTACGTTTAACATGCAGTAATAAACCTGTCATGTGAAAGATTGGTAAATTTCAGGGGTCATTTGACCTTCTAAAGACATTTAAGTGATTTTCTAACCATTTAATGACCGTATCAAATTTGAACTACATCTACATGCAACGCCTAACCAAAACGGTTTGAAAAATCATATTTTTGTGTACTTGTGTGCGAGTTAAAAATCATCAGACGATGTAAATATCTGGTGTTCAAAAAAGTAAATGTAAAGATCTGGCAAGACAACCGGCCCCCACACGATTGGCACTCTATCTCGCGGCTCGAGGTTTGGTAGGTGAATGGCGGGGATCATTAATCAAACATGGTTTATTCTCTAGATAGCTTCAGCTATTTCAACTGAATTTTGGAACGATAACCCTGCTTCCTAAGAAAACAGAGGCTGTGAGAATTGAGCAATTTAGGCCCATCTGTTTGCTTAATGTTAGTTTCAAAATCTTTACCAAGGTCGGGACTAATAGGCTCACGCAGATTGCGCATTCTGTGGTGCAGCATTCCAAACTGCTTTCATGCCGGACAGAAACATCCTAGAAGGGGTTGTGGTCCTTCATGAAATGCTCCACGAGATTCACACGAAAAAACTAGATAGAGTTGTTTTCAAGGTGGATTTCGAGAAAGCGTACGATAAAGTCAAATGACCTTTCCTTCAACAGGCCTTACACATGAAGGGTTTTGATGAAGCCTGACGATGCCATGTAGAATCTTTCACGCAAAAAGGGAGTGTTGGTATTAAAGTGAATGATGACATAGGTCATTATTTCCAGACACACATCCAATGTCTCCTATTTTGTTCAACATTGTGGTTGATATGTTGGCAATTTTGATAGGTAGGGCAAAGGAGGCTGGTCAGGTGGGTGGCTTGGTGCCTCATCTAGTTGATGGAGGTGTGTCTATCCTACAGTACGCTGATGATACGATCATCTTTATGGAGCATGACTTGGCAAAAGCGAGAAATATGAAGCTGGTGTTATGCTTATTTGAACAATTGACCGGGTTGAAGATTAACTTTCATAAAAGCGAGTAGTTTTGTTTTGGTAGAGCCAATGAGGAACAAGAGGCTTATAGGCAATTGTTTGGATGCGAATTGGGGACATTACCTTTCACGTACTTAGGTATACCCATTCACCACCGTAAGCTAACAAACAGAGAATGGAAGTGTATCGAGGATCGGTTTGAGAAGAAACTGAGTTGTTGGAAGGGCAAACTCATGTCATACGGAGGCCGATTGATTCTTATTAATTCGGTGCTCATGAGTATGCCTATGTTTCTCTTGTCTTTCTTCGAAGTCCCAGTTGGTGTTAGGAAAAGGCTGGACTTCTATCAGTCTAGATTCTTCTCGCAGAGTGATGAACTAAAAAGAAAGTACAGACTCGCCAAATGGGATATCATCTGTCGACCAAAGGACCAGGGGGGCCTTGGCATTGAGAATCTTGAAGTCAAGAACAAATGTCTTCTCAGTAAGTGGCTGTATAAGTTATCAGTTGAGACTGATGCCACGTGGGCGCAGATTCTCCGTAGTAAGTATCTGCAGTCCAAAACTTTGTCCCAGGTGACAGTGAGATTGACAGACTCGCCTTTTTGGAAGGGGCTTATGAGAGTCAAAGCAGCCTTCTTCAATAGGACAAAGTTTATTATCGGTAATGGCACTAGCACGTGCTTCTAGGAGGATACTTGGCTTGGAGAGATGTCGTTGGCGCTTCAGTATCCGTCCCTGTATAGTATTGTTCAACGACATGATGCTTATGTTGCAACGATATTGCAGTCCACCCCCCCTTAATATTCATTTTAGGAGGACGCTTGTTGGAAACCGGTGGGAAGCGTGGCTTCATTTAGTGAGTAGACCGATGGAGGTTCAGCTATCTCATCAGCCCGATTAGTTGTGCTGGAAGCTTACTAGGACCGGAGAGTTCACAGTTAAATCGATGTCATCAACTCTAGCGCCATCCCTAATTCCGCATATGTTTGGAAAGTCAAAGTTCCTTTGAAAATTAAAGTGTTTATGTGGTTTGTACATAAACAAGTCATATTAATAAAGGATAACTTGGTAAAGCGCAACTGGACATGATCGACTAGGTGTAGTTTTTGTGATCGGGATGAAACTATCAAACACCTTTTTTTGATTGCCTGTGGGCCAAAGTTTTGTGGCAAACAGTGCACATTGCCTTTAACATTACTCCTCTGAATTCTGTCAGTACGTTATTTGGAACATGGCTTGTTGGGATAGAGTCCGAAACAGCTAGACACATTCGCATAAGAGTATGTGCTTTGTTGTGGGCAATTTGGAACTGCAGAAATGATTTGGTTTTTAACAGAACAACAAATATTCATTTTTTGCAGGTTATATTCCGAGCCACTGCGCTGATCCGTATGTGGTCGTTACTCACTCCAACAGAGGCCAGGGAGCGTTTGGTTACTGGATCTATCCGGTGGGAGATGGTAGCACGGGATATCTTCAACCAGTTTGGATGGCGGTCATGTAATAGGATAGGTGATTAGTTTTCCTATCTTTGTTATGCTAGCCGGTTGTGGCCTCTTGGATTTTGTGTTTTTGGCGTTGTGTCTCTTTGTGAGTTTGTCGTTACTTTGTTTCAGACTGCAAGACCTTGTTGAACCTATTTGCTTTTTATAAAGATGGCCGTATGCATTGTTCTGATGCAGAGGCCGGGGAGTCCCCCCTTTTCGAAAAAAATTAATCAGACATGGTTCTGCATTGGAAACCGTCAGCTATTATGTTCACACACGGATTTGCTACGGGAGTTGTGTGTAATTCAAACTACAATACTTGTAAATTCCGATGACCGGCATGTGTATTGTCCCCTCGATCTAGATTCCGGCCGCCAATAAATACTACCTTGCTCACGTCGTCCTGCCTGCACTCTCATCTACATCCTCCCCAAGCTCGCCCTCTCTCTCTCTCTCTCTCAAATCTCTGCCATGGCGCCGCCAGTCTGCCCATGCGCCGACGAGGAGTCGCCGCCCCCCCCCCCCCCCCGAGGGTGCTCACTCGATTAGCAGAGATGAGGACCCCTACGCGCCGCCTGATGAGGTTGCGCCGGACCCCTCAACTTTGGATTGGTTTTGGGGCCGGTACAATCTTTGTCTATGGAAGTCGCTGCCGCCGACCGAGAAAGCCAGGAAAGTGGCGTTTAAGAAGGAGATGGCGGAGGAGGAAGCCAGGTACCAGGCGGCTTGTGAAGCCCGTGATGCCGCCTGTAAAAAGAAGGCGGTGGAGCTTTGGGGGCAGGCGCGTCGTCATGCCGAGGAGGTGTATGAAGACGGGTACTTTGCGAGGAAGGTCATAGATGCTGGGCGCCTCGTCGCTGCGTGGAGGTGGGCTGATAAGCTCCAGCGTGCGACCGACGAGGAGCTCCGGTGGGCGCCCAACGAAATGGCAAGATCGACCGCGCGCGTCCGCCAGCAAGAGGTAGATCGGTACGTCAAGCACTTCGAGGCGGGGGAGTCGGAGTACTGCCTCCCGCACTGGGAAGACACCGCGCACCAGGGAGATGCTGGCGAGGCGCTGCCGAAATACTGGCCCTAGGACAGATTATTAGTTTTAGTATTGTTCATTTTCAATTTTATGTATTGTACCTAGTAGTTAAGTATCATCACGTATATGTGATGATATTATATATATATATTATGAATTCCATTTTCTACTGTTTTTTGTACTAATTTGAATCTAGCTGTTATCATCCACATATACAGAATGGAAAGCGTATATACACACATTGAAACAGAACATATAAGAATGAAAAACAGAGTACACACATTGAAACAGAGCAATAAACAGAGCAATACTATGATTGTTGTGAATACAAAGCTATCCACGTCGAAACAACTTTTTAAAATAAAACGCGTCCATGAGACCATGACCAGCAACCCTTGCCTAGGGTAGCTCTTGGCTTTGCCTGAACTCGTGCAGGCATTCATCCAAGCGGTCGACACACTCGCGGTACATCTGGAACGCGATCTCGAGCTCCATATTGGCTATTTCATCGAAGATCACCAGCTCGAGGATGTGACGGCCATGTTCCTCTACTGTGCCCAGGTGGACACCTGGGCCAAGGAGGTGGTCGAGCCTACGGACCAGCGCGTTGGCATCTGGCGGACCGCGGACAAGGTGAACGGCGGCACCCATGCAAACGGTGCGGCGGGCGACCGGTGCAAGTACGGCGTGGCCGACATCTGGTGCAAGTACGGCGCTGAGGGCCTCTGCCCACTCCTGGCGAGGAATGGGGGTACTGACGGGACGTGTACCCAGCTATGACGTCGTGTTGACAGCAGGCAAGCGCTGATGGATCCGCTCTTGCTGTGCAGCACGCCGCGCCTCTTGCTCTGCGACGCTCCAACAGTCTCGCCGTGCGGTGAGCCATAGTCTATCAGCGCGGACGCGCCTAGCTTGCTCTGCGGTGCACCATCGATCATGTTGTGCGGCGAGCTGCAGCCTGTCGGCACTGACATGCCTATCTTGATCTGCGGTGCTCAAGCGCCATGCGCCAAAGGTCTGCTCAACCCTGGCGATGGAGCGCATCACAACATCGTCCATCGCGTTGCCGGGGAGCGCCTCAGCCTCGACGGGACGTGGCGCCTACTCGTTTTCCTCGTCGACGAGGTTGATGGCAGAGGCGGCGCTTTGGTGGGTTGGCATGCTTGGAAAAGGTGGATGTGCTACAGGCTGCGCTTGTCGCCTCCATGCGTTGCGCGCCCCTTATGCGCAATATAGCAGGGTGGCGGGAAACAGGTGAGGAAATGGTGGGAAACGGTGGCGTGTTCATAAAACGCCATCAATTAATGGAAACTTAGCATCGAGCTAGCACAAGAAGTAGATGATGATTAGATGAACACGGACCACACTAGGGATCCCGTCGGTGATGAATTCATCAATCCCAAACGGTTGAATACTAGCAAGCGGTTGCCCACAACACACACGACCTATTCCATCACAAATAGGTCAGATGGGTCAACTGTATGCCACGTATCGCACATTGTCAAAAAGTAATGTGGTAGACCTTATTTAACATGTGTTAAAAAAACAAGGACCTCGAGGTTAACCTAATTTAACATCGACACAACTTCCCATCCAGTCACCCGTCCGATGGCTGCTCTAGCCTGAGCACACTTAATTTGATAGTTTTCTTACATGAGCTACTGGTGGAACAACTAGTCCTTGCTGATAGGAATGCCTCTTCGCATCCTTATGGCGTATCCGGATGACCGCCCATCCCACAATGTCCAATAGATGTTGTGTAGGCAGAGCATATCACATACGTCTTAATAGAAGTGATCGTCTGCATTATTATCGGTCTTCGCACACATTTCTGATTACATACCTGTTTGCCGTGTATCACACACATCTTGTTATATTTAACCATTTCTGTTCTCTTGCCTAATCACAAACAATTCATCCGAGTGAACCGTATGCTGTACATCGCACACACCTTGATTGGGTTGTCCGTTTCTTTTGTGTTGCCTAATCACAAACAGTTCATCTGAGTGAACCATACGATGTGTATCGCACACGCCTCCATATGGCTGCCCGTTTCTTTTGTGTTGCCTCATCACAAATAGTTCATTGAATTGAACCATATGCCCTTCATCGCACGCGCAACTAAAACCTGAACCGTGTTTGATGCATCCATCATCGCAAACATTTTACACATTTCTGATGGTTTTCATACATCACTGTTTACGATCATTGCATCGCACATAGTTTCTCGAAGGGTCTCTGATCGTAGTGTCGCGTTAGCAGCATCCTGCAGTAGTGGTTTCAAAAACCACAGATCCAATCTAGACACCATCACAGAGGGGTTCATCATCCTCATTGGTGGCTCTCTGATGATGCGTGAGTAGTTCATTGTAACCTATGGGTCTGTATTTAGTAGCTAGATGGATTCCTCTCTCTCTCCCTCTCCCTCTCTCTCTCTCTTGATTCTCAATATAATGGTCTCTTGGAGATTGTAGGATCGAAAGTATGTCTAGAGGGGGGTGATTAGACTACTTGACCAAATAAAAATCTAGCCTTTTACCAATTTTAGTTCTTGGCAGATTTTAGCTATCTTAGCACAAGTCAAGCAATCTCCACACAATTCAAGCAAGCATGCAAAAGAGTATATGAGCAGCGGAAAGTAAAGCATGCAACTTGCAAGAATGTAAAGGGAAGGGTTTGGAGGATTCAAACGTAATTGGAGACACGGATGTTTTTGTCATGGTTCTGATAGGTGGTGCTATCGTACATCCACGTTGATGGAGACTTCAACCCACGGAGGGCAACAGTTGCGCGAGTCCACGAAGGGCTCCACCCACGAAGGGTCCATGAAGAAGCAACCTTGTCTATTCCATCATGGCCGTTGCCCACGAAGGACTTGCCTCAGTAGCGGTAGATCTTCATGAAGTAGGCGATCTCCTTGCCCTTACAAACTCCTTGGTTCAACTCCACAATCTTGTCTAGAGGGGGGGGGGGGGTGATTAGACTACTTGACCAAATAAAAATCTAGCCTTTTCCCAATTTTAGTTCTTGGCAGATTTTAGCTATATTAGCACAAGTCAAGCAATCTCCACACAATTCAAGCAAGCATGCAAAAGAGTATGTGAGGAGCGGAAAGTAAAGCATGCAACTTGCAAGAATGTAAAGGGAAGGGTTTGGAGGATTCAAATGCAATTGGAGACACGAATGTTTTTGTCATGGTTCCGATAGGTGGTGCTATCGTACATCCACGTTGATGGAGACTTCAACCCACGGAGGGTAACGGTTGCGCGAGTCCACGGAGGGCCCCACCCACGAAGGGTCCACAAAGAAGCAACCTTGTCTATTCCATCATGGCCGTCGCCCACGAAGGACTTGCCTCACTAGCGGTAGATCTTCACGAAGTAGGCGATCTCCTTGCGCTTACAAACTCCTTGGTTCAACTCCACAATCTTGTCGGAGGCTCCCAAGTGACACCTAGCCAATCTAGGAGACACCACTCTCCAAGAAGTAACAAATGGTGTGTTGATGATGAACTCCTTGCTCTTGTGCTTCAAATGATAGTCTCCCCAACACTCAACTCTCTCTCATAGGATTTGGATTTGGTGGAAAGAAGATTTGAGTGGAAAGCAACTTGGGGAAGGCTAGAGATCAAGATTCATATGGTTGGAATGGAATATCTTGACCTCAACACAAGTGTAGGTGGTTCTCTCTCAGAAAATGTGTATTGGAAGTGTAGGTATGTTCTGATGGCTCTCTCCACAAATGAAGAGTGGGTGGAGGGGTATATATAGCCTCCACATAGAATCTAACCGTTACACACAATTTGCCAAACTCGGTGGGACCGAATGGTTAAACTCAGTCGGACCGATTCAACAAACCTAGTGACCGTTAGGATTTTCGGTGGGACTGAGATGCAACTCGGTAGGACCGATATGGTTAGGGTTAGGGCATAATGTAATCTCGGTGTGACCGATTACACAAACTCGGTGGGACTGATTTTGGTAATAAGCTAACCAGAGAGTTGGTCAGGTAAACTCGGTGGGACCGATTCGCTCATCTCGGTGAAACCGAAATGTTACAAAAGGGAAACAGAGAGTTTACATTGCAATCTCAGTGGGACCGATTACTCATCTCGGTAAGACCAAAACGTTACAAAGGGAAACAGAGAGATTACAATCCCATCTCGGTGAGACCGAGATCCCTAACGGTGAGACCGAATTGCTAGGGTTTATGGTAGTGGCTATGACATTTGAAACTCGGTGGCGCCGGATAGATAGAATCGGTGGGGCCGAGTTTGACTTCTGGTTTAGGTCATATGTGGATGTGGGAAGGTAGTTGAGGGTTTTGGAGCATATCACTAAGCACTTTGAGCAAGCAAGCCATTAAGCAACACCTCATCCCTCCTTGATAGTATTGGCTTTTCCTATAGACTCAATGTGATCTTGGATCACTAAAATATAAAATGTAGAGTCTTGATCTTGAAGCTTGAGCCAAACTTTTTGTCCTTAGAATTTTGAGGGATCCACTTTCCTCATCCATGCCATGCCATTCATTGAGCTTTTCCTGAAATATTAATCTTGGAATAATGTTTGCTCAATGAGCTATATGTTGTTAGGAATTACCAAAACCACCCGGGGATAGTTGCACTTTCAATCTCCCCCTTTTTGGTAATTGATGACAACATATAGATCAAAGCTTCGACAAATGATAATAAGAGTGAAAGATATTGTCGCTTTGAGAAGTATGTGAAAAGCAAGAGCTCCCCCTAAATTTGTGCATATCTTAAGATTTGCTTTGGACTGCAAATGCACAATGAGTTAGGATCATGGGTTACTCTTCCATGTCACATACATCTTGGTGGAGCGCCCAAAATGATAAGAATTAAATACATGCACTCATCACCAAGCAAAGTGAATGATCATATAAGGATAAGTAAGATAATATCATCTAACAAGCATAAGTGTAGCTTATGATCAACCACATGATCATCAATGTCTCACAGATAATAGCGTAGTATCTCAAGCAATCAAAAGATAAACAAAGTTCAACCACCAAAGCAAGAGAGAATAAAAAGCAACGCTCTCTCTCGAAGCCTATGATCTATACATTTTTCTCCCCCTTTGGCAACAAGTTACCAAAAAGTTCATAGAAAATGCATAGCACTAAAATGTCTCTCAAGCTTGGTCTTCAGGTGGTGGTGTCCGGAGAACGCCAAGGACGAAGGCTTCAGTTGATGTGGATGGAGCTGATGGAGTTGGTGCTGGAGCTGGTTGCGCTGGAGCTGCAGCTGGTGCAGATGAAGTGACTCTAGTGTCTGGTACAGGCACTTCAGCAGATCTCTGAGCTCGAGGCACTCTGGCAAATGCATCAGTGGTTGTCTTGCCCTTGCTCTCCTACATGTCATCCTGTAGCTGCTCCACAACAGACTGAATCTCAGTTACTTTGACATCTAAATCATAGAATATTTGTTCCACGATTCTTTCCAGGCTCTCCTGGTTTTGAGTTAGGGTGGACAACCCCTTCTCAATCCTCAGATATGATGCTATCACATAACCAAGCTGATCCTGCTTGCTTTTCAAAAAGTACTCAGATGCCTCCTCTTGAGTTGGCATCTTGGCAACCTTATCTTTCTTTGCCTTCTCCTTCTTTGCTTGTGCTTGCACTGAGGAGGGTTCATCTTCATTCATCACAACTTGGTTGTCCTCGAAGTCAGGATAGATAGGCAAGTGTTCCTTATCCAACAAGTATGTGCCTGTGCCCATCTTTGAGTTTATCAACTCCTGGATCTGTGGGGCATATCCACAACTTCTTTTCTGGTCAGCTACAGTCCTCTTGATAGTCTCAACTATAAGGCTCATGACCTTGAACTTCTGTGGCACATCAAATATATGTAGCAAGTTAATTGCATGGCCTCTGATCATTCTATGATCACCAGACTAGGGCAAGAGAGTGTGCCTAAGGATCCAATTGATTGTAGGCAGCCCTGACAGCAAGTGTTTTACTGACCCAAACTGGTGAGTCTCAAGATCATCTTCAGGAATCTCCTTGTACATATTTGCCATAGAGTGGTGATCCATCTTCTTCTTGGCATAGACATCCAAGTCATCTTCTTCTTCCTTAGGAGCATTGATCAGATTTGCCCATTCCTCAACAGTTGAGTGGTACCTTGTACCTTCAGACATCCATACTATCCTGCCATCTGGATAGAATTGTGCTGTGGAGTAGAATTGCATTATGAGCTCCTCATTCCACTTTGTGAGCTTCTTCCCAACAAAGTCTGCAACTCCACAAGCACTGAAGCTGTCAAACACACCAGGATAGTGTTCCTCATTTTCCTTCATGTAGGTCCAGTTGACCCACCTCATATCACATGCTATAGACTTCTTGTCCAACAAAATTGTCTCATAGAAATCCTGTTGTTCCTTTGTGTGGAACCTGTAATCAATAGCATTCCTTCTCCTGGTAGCATATGGATCTGTCTCTCTCCATCTTCTCAGTCCAGAGTCTCTCCTGATCTTCATGTTCTCAGCCACAGGATGAGCATCATTGTGGTCTGGAATTTTTGGCTTCAATTTTCTCAGAACATGCTCTTCATCTTCTTCTTCAACAACAGTCTCAGGCACTGGGGCCTTGTTCTTCTCAGCAGCTGGTATGTTTCTGGTATTTCTCTTTGGTGCAGTCTTGGGCTTGGAGGCATCTTTGGGTGCTTCTTTGGGCTTTGATGATGCAACCCCTGTCCTGATAGCATCACCCATAAGCTTCTGTGCCTTGGGTGCTGGTGCAACAACCTCTTCTTCCTCTTCTTCTTCCATCATGGAAGCCTTTCCAATCACTCTGGCCATGGTCTTCTTGACCCTTTCCTTCCTTTTCTTTCCTTCTGCAGCAGGCTCTTTGGGTTGAGATTCCAAAGATGCTTGAGAGGATGCTCTGGCCTTAGACATTGGTTGTCTTCCTGCTGGCCTTTTGATCTTCATTCCTGGCTTAACTGCAGCTGAGCTGTACTCCTTCTTAACCACTTTCTTCTTTGATGTGGCCTCATCCTCAGTGGCCACATAGTCTTCATCCTCAGACTCTGAAGTTTTCTTCTTGCTTGCTCTAGTGGCAGCCTTTGGCAAATTGCTTGGGGTGCTCCTGCTACCATCATCTGAACTGCTAGAGGGACTAGTGCCCTCACTCAGGTGAACCTGCTCCTCTGACCTGTTCTGGCTGTCACTCTGGTCAGACATGTTGCAAACACTGACAGCAGACCCTGTGAATAGATATAGATGAGATAGAGTGGATGAGCATCACAAAATGCAGAGGTTTTTGCAAAAGAATGAGTCAAAAACTTAGTTTTAGTTTTCCACAGAAAGCATTTCGGATCAACCGATTTGCAAACTCGGTGATACCGAAGCAGCTGTTGGAACCTAAACTAGTGAACTCGGTCAGACCGAGTCACAGTTCGGTGGCACCGAGACTGCTAGGGTTTCACAAAGTCCTGAACTCGGTCACACCGATTTGCAATTCTCGGTCAGACCGAGAACCACATGTGCAATGGCCTTGGCCGAATCGGTGGAACCGAGTTCTGCAACCCGGTGGGTCCGAGATGGTTTCGGCGGAAACCTAACCCTAAATTTTCGATTCAACTCTAATCTACGGAGTGTTTTGACTGGATAGAAGCGTTTCAATCATGGTAAGAATCATAATGAACACAATGTGCTAGGAATCGGACGGGGATAGCACTGTGATCGAGTCCATACCCTAGTTCGGCGATGAACTCGCTACGCGGCAACGGCGGGGAAGAATTCCGTTGACGGCGGCGGAGACCAGCGACAGGAGGCGGCTGGCAACGAGGAGGACGATCCGGAGACCCAGGAGGCAGAGCGAGCTATGCGCGGGCGAAGGGGTTTCGGAGAAATTTCCAAAATTTTGCCCGTGAGTATATATAGCCCGACCCTGTCGGTGTGACCGAGTGGAACAACTAACTGTTGACAGTTACAGCAACTCGGTGTGACCGAAAAGTTCAAATCGGTTGCACCGAGATTGAAAACCTAGATCGACTTAGTGATCTCGGTATGACCGAAATGGATGAATCGGTCAGACTAAAACGCACAAAGAAGTTTTGGAAGTTTAAGTCTATGACGAATCGGGGACTCCGAGTGCTCCTCACACAGAGTGGTTCGAATCTGACTTGATCAAATTTTGTGATGTAGCATGAATAGAGTTTGAGACGAGAAAAGCATAGATAGCTAGAGAGGGTTCTTAGGCATTCTTGTCCATCCACTTGGCAAAAGAAAACCAATCAATCAAAACAACAAGTGGATGTCCTCGAATGAGTAAAATATGCAATCAACATGCTCACACAATAAAATGGCAATTGAAATATGTGGCAAAGCATGCACAACCAATTCTAGCATCTATCAAACAATTTGCGATGACTAGGTCATCTATATATATATGAGTATATTGACTTAGGAGTCAAATGAGAACATTTGATCATAGGTCATACTCATCGTTTAAGCACAAGTGGGGTTACCACTTTTACATAAAGCATTGTTGTGTTCACACCATTAGAGTTGCTTTAGCTCAATTCTTAGAGTAAAGCTCCCCCTAGATGTGAGATCCCCCCTAAGAGGGATGAACTAACCTTGGGTTTTGTAGATGATGACTTCATGTAGATGTTGAAGATGTGGATGCTCAATGTTGATATAGATCATTTGGAGCTATCCATTGGAGTGAGTTGCACTTTCAATACCTACACGGGTTAGTCCCACAAGGAACAAACAAGGATATCCATAGACATAGAGTGATGCACACACAAGATGATGTCTATGAAAGCTTTTAGGTTACCTTGTCCCTTGTCTTACCAACAAGAGGGTTTGTGACTCCTTGAACTAGTGCAAGATGTGGAAGTTGATTGCACTTGTTCTTGCCAAGATGATAAGAGTGAAGTATGTTGGCGGAGTCACCCTCAAGAACTCTCTAGTTCTTCTTCTTCGGGATCCACACCATCTTGATGGGAATCCTCGGTGTTGTAGTTGTACTTGATGAAGTGGAACTTGAAGTAGTCTTGGGAACCCACTTGACCAAGGCCTTAGGAGCTTCTTCAAATGCATCAATTTCCTCTTGAAGCTTGTCCTTGCCTTTTTGCTTGTGGTCTTGTGGTGGAAGATCATCTTGAGCTTGTGTCCCTTTGAGAGAAGTAGGATCATACTTCTCTTGTTGAGGAACAAACTTCGTCTTGGGGTATTGATCTTCTTCCCACTCAACTCCATTGGCATTGAACTTTCGTTCAAAACCAACACCTTGATTCTTCCGGTGCCTTCCTTGCTTGCGTACAATTTCCTCGAATTGCTTACTTCCGGCAAGGCTCTTGTAAACACCTTTCTCTATAATTCCCTTCAATAAGCTATTTTCTTGCTCAAGTGTAACTTGGCTAAGAGAATCATTAGTGGAATCAAGAGAACTACTAGAAGCAACAATATTGGATTTAGCATGATTATTGTTACTACTAGAGGAAGAATCTTTCTTGTTCTTGTTACTAGACTTGACTTGAGGCATGTAAGTGGATAAGAGTAAACGCTTGGCAATGTAAGAAGAACTTTTCTTGCGAAGATCATCATTGATTGCTTTTAAGAACTCATGCTCTTGCTCAAGGTTGAGCTTTTCAAAGCGCAATTTCTCATGAGTCCTTAAAAGTTCTCGATGATCTCCTAAGATAGTTTCATGAGCTAACTTAAGAGTGTTTAGTTCTTTAGTTAGAGACTCAATCTTCTCCTTATCATTGTCATTCGTTTTATCTTGATTAGCATGATTAATTGACGTTTCATCATAGTATTCATCACTAGAGTTGTCAACAAGTAAATCATCATCACCTAACAAGTCATCTTCATCACTATTGAAATCAACATACTCGGGGTGTGATACCTTTGGGCCTTTAGCCATGAAGCATGTTCCAACTCCTTCATTTGGTGAGTCAAATATGTCGTAGGAGTTGGTTGTCACAAGTGCTAGACCGGCAACACCTTCATCTTGAGTATATTCGGAGTCGGAGTGATAGCTTCTCTCGGAGTGGTTGTCGGAGTCGGAGCCGGATACCCATTCACCAACATGAGCTTGATGTCTTCGTTTTGTGTAGCTCCTTGATGACTTGTCCTTTCTTTCCGAATCCTTGCTTCTCCGTGAGGGTCTTCGTTCATAACGATCATCTCTACTCCTTCTTTCTCTAGATGGTGATTCTTCTCTTCTACTTCTTCTCTTGGGAGAATCTTCTCTTCTCTTGTAGGGGGCCGTACACTCATTGGAATAGTGTCCGGGCCTTCCACAATTGTAGCAGTTTCGCTCTCGACTAGAAGATCTTTTGTCATTGTAGGACCTTGACTTGGAGCTTCTCTCTTTGCTTCTACTCTTGTAGAACTTGTTGAAGTTCTTCACCATTAAGCTCAATTCTTCATTGAAGGTTTGTTTCTCACTCGATGATGTGGGGGCTTCACATGAGGCTTTGTAAGCACCACTTGATTTGTTGTGAAGTTCCTCTTTATCCTTGAGTGACATCTCATGAGCAACAATTCTTCCGATGACTTCCGTTGGCTTGAGATCTTTGTAATTGGGCATCATTTGGATCAATGTGCACACGGTATCATATTTTCCATCCAAGGCTCTTAGGATCTTCTTGATGATGAATCTATCGGTCATCTCTTCACTCCCTAAGCCGGCAATCTCATTTGTGATAAGAGCAAGCCTAGAGTACATTTCAGCGACACCTTCACCATCCTTCATTTTGAACTTGTCAAGTTGACTTTGAAGCACATCCAACTTGGATTCCTTGACGGAGTCGGTACCTTCATGCATGTCAATCAAAGTATCCCAAATTTCCTTTGCATTCTCAAGACGGCTGATTTTGTTGAATTCTTCGGGGCACAATCCGTTGAAGAGGATATCACAAGCTTGAGCATTGTATTGTAGCATCTTCAACTCATCCGCGGTAGCTTCACGATTCGGTTCTCTCCCATCAAAGAATTCACCTTGCAAGCCAACACACACAATAGCCCAAACGGCGGGGTTATGTCCAAGAATATGCATTTTCATCTTATGCTTCCAACTAGCAAAATTAGTACCATCAAAGTAAGGACCTCTACGGTGATAATTTCCCTCGCTAGACGCCATACTCTCCTAGGTTGTGAAACCAAGGCTATGACCACCAAAAGCTATGGAAATCAAAGCAAATGGAGACCAAAGCTCTGATACCACTTGTAGGATCGAAAGTATGTCTAGAGGGGGGGGGTGATTAGACTACTTGACCAAATAAAAATCTAGCCTTTTCCCAATTTTAGTTCTTGGCAGATTTTAGCTATCTTAGCACAAGTCAAGCAATCTTCACACAATTCAAGCAAGCATGCAAAAGAGTATATGAGCAGCGGAAAGTAAAGCATGCAACTTGCAAGAATGTAAAGGGAAGGGTTTGGAGGATTCAAACGCAATTGGAGACACGGATGTTTTTGTCGTGGTTCCGATAGGTGGTGCTATCGTACATCCACGTTGATGGAGACTTCAACCCACGGAGGGTAACGGTTGCGCGAGTCCACGGAGGGCTCCACCCACGAAGGGTCCACGAAGAAGCAACCTTGTCTATTCCATCATGGCCGTCGCCCACGAAGGACTTGCCTCACTAGCGGTAGATCTTCACGAAGTAGGCGATCTCCTTGCCCTTACAAACTCCTTGGTTCAACTCCACAATCTTGTCGGAGGCTCCCAAGTGACACCTAGCCAATCTAGGAGACACCACTCTCCAAGAAGTAACAAATGGTGTGTTGATGATGAACTCCTTGCTCTTGTGCTTCAAATGATAGTCTCCCCAACACTCAACTCTCTCTCTCACAGGATTTGGATTTGGTGGAAAGAAGATTTGAGTGGAAAGCAACTTGGGGAAGGCTAGAGATCAAGATTCATATGGTTGGAATGGAATATCTTGACCTCAACACAAGTGTAGGTGGTTCTCTCTCAGAAAATGTGTATTGGAAGTGTAGGTATGTTCTGATGGCTCTCTCCACGAATGAAGAGTGGGTGGAGGGGTATATATAGCCTCCACACAGAATCTAACCGTTACACACAATTTGCCAAACTCGGTGGGACCGAATGGTTAAACTCGGTCGGACCGATTCAGCAAACCTAGTGACCGTTAGGATTTTCGGTGGGACTGAGATGCAACTCGGTAGGACCGATATGGTTAGGGTTAGGGCATAACGTAATCTCGGTGTGACCGATTACACAAACTCGGTGGGACCGATTTTGGTAATAAGCTAACCAGAGAGTTGGTCAGGTAAACTCGGTGGGACCGATTCGCTCATCTCGGTGAGACCGAAATGTTACAAAAGGGAAACAGAGAGTTTACATTGCAATCTCGGTGGGACCGATCGCTCATCTCGGTAAGACCGAAACGTTACGAAGGGAAACAGAGAGATTACAATCCCATCTCGGTGAGACCGAGATCCCTATCGGTGAGACCGATTGCTAGGGTTTGTGGCAGTGGCTATGACATTTGAAACTCGGTGGCGCCGGATAGATAGAATCGGTGGGGCCGAGTTTGACTTTTGGTTTAGGTCATATGTGGATGTGGGAAGGTAGTTGAGGGTTTTGGAGCATATCACTAAGCACTTTGAGCAAGCAAGCCATTAAGCAACACCTCATCCCTCCTTGATAGTATTGGCTTTTCCTATAGACTCAATGTGATCTTGGATCACTAAAATATAAAATGTAGAGTCTTGATCTTGAAGCTTGAGCCAAACTTTTTGTCCTTAGAATTTTGAGGGATCCACTTTCCTCATCCATGCCATGCCATTCATTGAGCTTTTCCTGAAATATTAATCTTGGAATAATGTTAGCTCAATGAGCTATATGTTGTTAGGAATTACCAAAACCACCCGGGGATAGTTGCACTTTCAGAGATCTATTTGATGTAACTCTTTTTGCGGTGTGTTTGTTGGAATCCGATGAACTTTGAGTTTATGATCAGATCTATGTTTTTATCCATGAAAGTTATTTGAGTCTTTTGATCTCTTATATGCATGATTACTTATAGCCTCGTATTTATTCTTCAAATCTTTGGTTTAGTTAGGCCGACTAGATTGATTTTTCTTGCCATGTGAAGAGGTGCTTTGTGATGGGTTCGATCTTACGGTGCCCAATCCCAGTGACAGAAAGGGAAATTACACGTATGTATCGTTGCTATTAAGGATAATAAGATGGGGTCTATTCCTACATGAATAGATCTTGTCTACATCATGTCTTGTTCTTATTACATTACTCCATTTCTCCATGAACTTAATACACTAGATGCATGCTGGATAGCGGTCGATGTGTGGAGTAATGGAAGTAGATACAGGCAGGAGTCGGTCTACTAATCTTGGACATGATGCCTATATAATGATCATTGCATCGATATCGTCATAATTATTTAAAGTTCTATCAATTTCCCAACAGTTATTTGTTTACCCACCGTATGCTATTTTTCTCGAGAGAAGCCACTAATGAAATCTACGGCCCCCGGGTCTCTTCTTTATCATATTTGCCTTCGAGATCTATTTTTATTTGCTTTTATTTTTCACATCTATTAATCCAAAAACCAAAAAATACCTTGCTGCAATTTATTGTTATTTATTTTATCTCGCGTTCCCACGAGATCTATGTTGGGGAACATAGTAATTTCAAAAAAATTCCTACGCACACACAGGATCATGGTGATTCTTAGCAACGAGAGGGGAGAGTGTGTTTACGTACCCTCATAGACCGAATGCGGAAGCGTTAGCGCAACGCGGTTGATGTAGTCGTACGTCTTCACGATTCGACCGATGCAAGTACCGAACGCACGGCACCTCCTGTTGGAAATATGCCCTAGAGGCAATAATAAAATGGTTATTATTATATTTCCTTGTTCATGATAATTGTCTGTTGTTCATGCTATAATTGTATTAACCGGAAACCGTAATACATGTGTGAATACATAGATCGTAATATGTCCCTAGTAAGCCTCTAGTTGACTAGCTCGTTGATCAATAGATGGTCATGGTTTCCTGATCATGGACATTGGATGTCATTGATAACGGGATCACATCATTAGGAGAATGATGTGATGGACAAGACCTAATCTTAAGCGGCACAAGATCGTGTAGTTCGTTTGCTAAAGCTTTTCTAATGTCAAGTATCATTTCCTTAGACCATGAGATTGTGTAACTCCTGGATACCGTAGGAATGCTTTGGGTGTACCAAACGTCACACTGGGTGGTTATAAAGCTGCACTACAGGTATCTCCGAAAGTGTCTGTTGGGTTGGCATGAATCAAGACTGGGATTTGTCACTCCGTATGACGGAGAGGTATCTCTGGGCCCACTCGGTAATGCATCATCATAATGAGCTCAATGCGACTAAGGAGTTAGCCACGGGATCATGCGTTACAGAACGAGTAAAGAGACTTGTTGGTAACGAGATTGGACGAGGTATGGGGATACCGGCGATCGAATCTCGGGCAAGTAACATACCGATAGGCAAAGGGAATTGCATACGTGATTGATTGAATCCCCGACATTGTGGTTCATCCGATGAGATCATCGTGGAACATGTGGGAGCCAATATGGGTATCCAGATCCCGCTATTGGTTATTGGCTGGAGAGATGTCTCAGTCATGTCTGCATGGTTCCCGAACATGTAGGGTCTACACACTTAAGGTTCGGTGACGCTAGAGTTGTTACGGGAAATAGTATGTGGTTACCGAAGGTTGTTCGGAGTCCCGGATGAGATCCTGGACGCGGCGAGGAGTTCCGGAATGGTCCGGAGGTGAAGATCGATATATTGGACGAAGGGTATTGGAGTCCAGAATTGTTCCGGGGGTACCGGGTGACGACCAGCGTGTCCGAAAGGGGTTTCGGAGGCCCCGACAAGCGTTGGGGGGCCTTATGGGCCAAGGGGAGGGGGCACATCAGCCCACTAAGGGGCTGAGCGCCCCTCCCACCCCATCTCACGTAACCTGGAGAGGTGGGGGCACCTCCCCTAGGGCAGCCACCCCTCCCGGTTTGGGGGGCAAGTTTCCTAGGGGTGGGGGCGCCCAAACCCATCTAGGGTTTCCCCTGTGGCCGCCGCCCCTCCCCTAGGGAACCCTAGGGCACCTCCTCCACCCCTTCCCCCTATATATAGTGAGGGAGAGAGAGGGCAGCCGCACCCTTCCACTGGCGCAGCCCCTCCCCCTCTCCTACACCTCATCCTCCTCCGTAGCGCTTGGCGAAGCCTTGCCGGAGAACCACGAGCTCCATCACCACCACGGCGTCGTGCTGTCGGAGTTCTCCCTCAACTTCTCCTCTCCCCTTGCTGGACCAAGAAGGAGGAGACGTTCCCGGGTTGTATGTGTGTTGAACACGGAGGCACCGTTGTTCGGCGCTTAGATCAGAATCGACCATGATCTGGATCTATGCGTGTACGACTCCACCAACCGCGTTCTTGTAACGCTTCCGCTTAGCGATCTTCAAGGGTATGAAGATGCACTCCCTCTCTCTCGTTGTTAGTATCTCCTAGATTGATCTTAGTGACACGTAGGAAAATTTTGAATTATTGCTATGTTCCCCAACAGTGGCATCAGAGTTAGGTCT
This sequence comes from Triticum aestivum, assembly GCF_018294505.1. Classification (NCBI taxonomy): domain Eukaryota; kingdom Viridiplantae; phylum Streptophyta; class Magnoliopsida; order Poales; family Poaceae; genus Triticum; species Triticum aestivum. The sequence goes on from NC_057809.1 coordinate 161,222,911, forward strand.
ATGCGTAGATTCTGTGCACGAGTAGAACACAAAGAAGTTGTGGGAGATGATTTGTTCAATTTGCTTACCGTTACTAGTCTTATCTTGATCCGGCAGCATTATGGGATGAAGCGGCCTGGACCGACCTTACACGTACGCTTACGTGAGACTGGTTCCACCGACTAACATGCACTTGATGCATAAGGTGGCTGGCGGGTGTCTGTCTCTCCCACTTTAGTCGGGTCGGATTCGATGAAAAGGGTCCTTATGAAGGGTAAATAGCAATTGGCATATCACCATTGTGGTTTTGTGTAGGTAAGACACGTTCTTGCTAGAAACCCATAGAAGCCACGTAAAACATGCAACAACAATTAGAGGATGTCTAAAATGATATGGCTACTCCAGAGGAGGCCTTGCATCGTCCGCCTCGCGAGGCTTGGACCCTCGCAAGGGTCTTGGATGCCTTGTTGATGAAGATGGGCCGTACGGCCTGCTGGCTTGGTCACGTCGTGGGTCGCAGGCAGGCAAGTCTGGGGACCCCTGTTCCCAGAACGCCGACAGTAGCCCCCAAGCCCAAGGCACGCTCGGGCTTGGCTTCGCGGCGAAGACAAGGGTCAAGTTCGGACCACCGCGGGCCCCAAAAGCCTACAGCCTCGGTTGACGCGTGGCGGTTGATTGGACATGGGCATCTCCGCTTCCCCATGCTGCCTCGGCAACTGCACAACTTGTCAAGTTCCTGCGACATGCAAGGAAAACCATCATTACCTGCGATCGTGGGAGATGCCGGTTGGCCTTCTCTTGCTATAAATGGGGAGGGGGGCCGGAGCCCCCATCGCCCATCTCTTCCTCACTTGCTTGCTTCTTCCTCCTTGCTCCACTTCTGACAACAATGGCGTCCATCAGAAAGTTTTCTACTGAAGAGAAAGGAAAGGCTCCCCGTGATGATTCGGGGCCTCTTCCGCCGAAGAAAAGGTCGATCCATCACCGTGATGAAGCGGCGATGCAGGTGGTGTTGAGGCCTTGGTGCGAGCGGCCTCCTCCGGGGTACCCGCTGCCCTTGTACGCCCGAGCTGAGGGCTCGGGAGGACGAAGTGACAAGAAGCGCCGCCCACACCGCATCCGGGGTCACCGCGCCACGACGACGCGTGCCGTCGCCCCTGGGGTTCACGCCGCGGACTCCTCGCACGAGTTGGTGGTGTGGGCGCCGATGCCTCCAAGCTCCTAGATCCGCTTCCCCGGTTCTTCTCCAACGTGATGCTGCCGAGGGGGCCTCTCGAGCTCTGGCTGTAGCATGCCGACTATAGCGCCCCGGCGACCAGAGCGGAGATCGAAGCGGTCCCCACAGGCAAGATCTTCATGACTCGCGGCTGGGGCGAGATTGCGCGGGTCTGCCGTGCGAGGGGCGCCCTCGCGATCCACTTTGAGTACGACGGCGTCTCCACGCTCTTCTTCAAGGTCTTCCATGCTAAGGGCCGTCGCCTAGAGTGCTGCTCCAGAGAGGAGCATGAGGCTGACGGGTGTCCCGCTCGTGGCCACTCCAGCAGCAGCAGCCCTTGGGAGTCCGGCAGCTCTCCTGAGCTCTATGAGACTCCGGAGACGAGCGATGACAACTACGTGCCCCCGAGCTCTCACCGCGCTCGGAGCAGAGCTGCGGCGTCCGGCCGTCGCCGCCGCTGATCTGGATGGGGTTGGCACCGGCCTCCTGTGGCCCACTGTTGATGATGGTGTCCACCACGGAAGGATGTAGATAGGATTCCCCTTAGTATCAGCTTTTGTTTCCTGCGAAGAATCATGAATTACCCCGTGTGGGCATGTAAGGGTCCGTAATGTCTTTTGTGCTTATCTTCCCTGTTATGAGAATTTGGTGAACACATGTCCCGTTAAGGCTTGGTCCCCATTTCTTTCCCCGTGATAGCTTGTTGCTCTACGCTGACAGGTCCCAGTCCCCAGGCAGGCTACAACCATCGCTGGTATGCCATGTCACGTGCCGTGGTCAAGGCCAGGAGGTGTGCGGCCCGAGGTCCAGTAAGAGCCCCTGAGGCGCGATGCTTAGGAGGTCCCCCTTAGCACTCAAGCAGCCATGGTAAGGCGAGAAAGGGAGTCGACATGGCCGTAACAGGGTTGTGGCAAGGCGTGAGTGACCATTGGGCCCAAACATTTAGCCGATCTGAGTGTGGGACTTATCTTGTTGATCTCGTGGTGACTCCTGACGTTGCGCTAGGGCTGCACGCCTATTCGTGTGGCATAGCTAGGCCGGCCCATACGAGTTTTCCTCCCCTCATGCTCTCCTTAGTGCTCTACGTCCTCAGGTCCCGGCCCTCGAGCGAGCTCAACCGCCGCTGGTATGCCAGGTCGCGATGCCGTGGTCAAGGCCAGGGGGTGAGGGCTGGAGAGCCAGTAAGAGCTCCTGAGTCGCGATGCTCAGGAGCCCCCCTTTTAATGCGCAAGCGAATTGCACGAGAGAGAAAAGGAGACTCGCGGTGCCACCTGCTATTCTTCCCACGGGATCCCTGTGAACAGGCACAGGAAGAAACACAGTTTGCCGTTACAGCTTTCAGCCTGCCGCTGGTTGCTCTGGATGAGGTGAAGGCACCGAGGGCCTGGTGAGGTGACGTGTGCGGGGCGTGCCGCGCGCCAGAGATCGATCGCTCAGATTTGTCGGCATGGCAGGGACGGACCCATGCACCTGCGCCGTGCCTATGTGGAGGCCCCGAGGGAGGCGATGATCGAGCAGGTGATAGCAGTTGACAGGTTAAGCATGGAGAGCAGATCAATTTGGTTAAATGCAGGAAGATACATGCCACCGGGTCCGGCCCGAGCGGCTTGGGGATGATGCAGCCCGAGGGGCGCCCCCAACAAGGTAAGCTAAAGACGTAAGCAAAAGGGATACCATGCCGCAGGGACCGACACACGCGGCCTGGGAATAATGCAGCCCGAGGGGCGCTCCCAGCTAAACGAGCTTGGAAGATGTCAGCTGGTTCTGTGGACGAAGTAGAGTTGGTGCAGCTGAAGGTGTATGTTGAAGAAATGACTCCTCATGAGCCGCCAGAACCCTAAGCCTCGGGAGGCTCTGGGGCTCGGGAGGTTCCCTAAAGACTGTCTCCATCTCATCCAGAACGGCGTGGTACCTGGCTTCCTGAGCTACCAAGACACATCGCATGTTGCGCTGATAGGCCGACGCCACACTCGGCAAGCCAAAGGGCATACGAACGTAGCTGTGCGGCGGGCCCTCGCGGCGGCCCACACGCGAAGGCCAGAAACGCTCCTGAGATGCAGCCCTGTTGAGCCTTGGGACGTCGATGCAGACACGTAGCCCAGCATCCTTGCCAGGATGCGGAGCTGCGCCTCGTGGGCGGCTGTCACTGCACATGGCTCTTGCTTCTTGCAGTTCCTGAGTGGTCTTGGTGATGAACTCCTATGTGGTGGGCACTCCTTGCCCTGTGCTCTCCTGAGGGTCACGTGCCGCGAACCACGCCTCCAAGTGGTGCCCAAGCGCCTCCCCCGTGAGGTTGGCAAGGTCTGAGGCCCTCCAGAAGAGATCCCCCGAGCCCTGCCTGAGGAGGGCACCGGGCGTGCCTTCCTATGCGATGGAAGGAGGTGCCCCTGGAGTGGGCGCTGGTCCTGACAAGGCTCCTGCCGCGACGCCATCCTCCTGAGGTCCTGCACAGCGCGACTGCTTCTTCTTGGGGATGGCCTCCAGAGGGCCTTCATTTCTGCTGTCGGGGGTCGTCGATTGCTATGGCTTGAAAGGCGCGCTCGAGGGAGCACACCGCATCCCTCTCTTCACACGGGACCGTGATGATTCCTCCGCTTCCTGGCATCTTGAGAACGTTGTAGCCGTGATGAGTGACTGCCATGAACTTGGCCAGGGCTGGATACTCGAGGATGGCATTGTACGGCAGGCGGATGTGCGCGATGTCGAAGTCGATGAGCTCAGTGCGGTAGTTCTTGCGCTCCCCGAAGGTGACGGGCAGGCGGACCTGCCCTATCTGTGTGGTGGAGCCGTCGGTCACTCCTGAGAAAGGCCTGGTGGGCTGGAGATATTCATAAGGCACCTGGAGGTTGTCGACCGTGTCGACGGATAGGACGTTGAGCCCTGCGCCACCGTCTATGAGGGTCTTGGTGACATGCACATTGCTGATGACTCGGGAACACAGCATAGGGAGGGCGCCAGCGGTGGTTGCGCACTTGAGCTGATCCATCGAGTTGAAAGTGATGGCGCATTGGGACCACCTGAGCGGGCGCGTGGCCTCGAGTTTGGGGAGCGCCGCGTTCACCTCGCGAGCGGACTGTTTGAATGTGCGCTGAGAGGCTGGGGCCTGGGTGCCGCCCAAGATGCAGCCGATCGCACGCGGCTCCTGGAAGCCCCCAGCCCCCTCGTCCTAGTGGTGGTCGTCGTTCCTTCTTGGTGGCAGCAGCGAGGGAAGACCGGCGTTGACCTGGGGGCGATCTTCATGCGGTGGGTCCCTCCAGGCGCCCTGGCGGGGCTGGTCCTGCCAGCTGTCCTCACGAGGCCGGTCACGCTACTCCTGCTGCAGGCCACGGTCGTCCCAGCGTCCGCCTCCACATCCTCCTTTGCGGCCATAGCCCCGGTCATTGCGCTCGGGGCGTCGACCGTAGCGTCCTTCTCGTATGGCTCTGAGCTCTTGACAGTCGCTGGTGTTGTGGGTGTTCAGGTTGTGGAAGGCGCAGAACAGTCGTCCATTCTTGGATGACTCGGGCTGATCTCTACCCCACTTGACATCGGGCTCCGCTACGAGCACAACTGCCTCCTTGCGCTTCATGTCCTTGGCCTTGGCCTTCTTCTCCTCCGCGCCCACGGCTGGCAGCTCAAGGAGAGAGAGGCGCCCCTCCTCAGCTCTTGCGCACTTGGTCGCCAGGTTGAACATCTCCTGAGATGTGCATAGCTCCTCGTGGATGGCGAGCTCTTCTTTCATCTTGATGTCACGGACGCCGTCGGAGAACGCGGAGATGATAGCCTCGTCCGTGACCTTGGGGATCTTGAGGCGGGTGTTGTTGAAGCACTGGATGTACTTCTGGAGGGTCTCTCCTGCTTGTTGCATGATGCAGCGTAGATCACCCGCACCGGTGGGCGGTCTCGAGTGCCCTGGAAGTTGGCGACGAAGCGGTCGCGCATCTCGTCCCAGGAGGATATCGAGCCGTGTTGCAGCTTCAGGAGCCAGGAGCGAGCTCCATGTAACGCCCTCGATGCGGCTATATCTCCTACGTGTCGAAGCACGACTTAGAGGCATAACCGCATTGAAAGCAATGTCGCAAGTGAGGTAATCTTCACACCACCCATGTAATACATAAGGGAAAGAGATACATAGTTGGCTTACAATCGCCACTTCACACAATTACATGAATAAAGCATTACATCATCCAGATACAATCAAGGTCCGACTACGGAACCAAAATAAAAGAAGAACCCCAAATGCGACAAGGTCCCCGATCGACCCCAACTGGGCTCCACTACTGATCAACTAGAACGGAACAACATAAAGGACAAGATCTTCATCGAGCTCCTCCTTGAGCTTGGTTGCGTCATCTGCTCGGACTCATCGGCACCTGCAAGCTGGTTTTGGCAGTATCTGTGAGCCACAGGGACTCAGCTATCTCGCACCCTCGCGATCAAGACTATTTAAGCTTATGGGTAAGGTAAAGGTATGAGGTGGAGCTGCAGCAAGCGACTAGCATATATGGTGGCTAAACATATGCAAATTAGAGCGAGAAGAGAAGGCAAAGCACAGTCGATAAAAGTATGATCAAGAAGTGATCCTAGAACAACCTACGTCAAGCATAACTCCAACACCGTGTTCACTTCCCGGACTCCGCCGGAAAGAGACCATCACGGTTACACACGCGGTTGATGCATTTTAAATAAGGTCAACTTCAGGTTTTCTACAACCGGACGTTAACAAATTCCCATCTGCCCATAACCGCGGGCACGGCTTTCGAAAGTTCAAATCCCTGCAGGGGTGTCCCAACTTAGCCCATGACAAGCTCTCATGGTCAACGAAGGAATAGACCTCCTCCCGAGACATTCCGATCAGACTCGGTATCCCGGTTCTTCAAGACAACTCCGACAATGGTAAAATAAGTCCAGCAACACCACCCGCTATGCCGACAAATCCCAATAGGAGCTGCACATATCTCGTTCTCAGGGCACACCGGATAAGCTAAGCGTACGGGAGCCAACGTAACCCAAGTTGCCAAGGGACGGCCCCGCACGATGCTCTATGTTGGACCAACGCTCAGAGGAGCATTGGCCCGGGGGTTAAAATAAGATGACCCTTGAGTCCACGAAACCCAAGGGAAAAGGCTAGGTGGCAAATGGTAAAACCAAGGTTGGGCATTGCTGGAGGAGTTTTATTCAAGGCGGACTGTCAAGGGGTTCCCATTATAACCCAACCGCGTAAGGAACGCAAAATCCGGGAACATAACACCGATATGACGGAAACTAGGGCGCCAAGAGTGGAACAAAACACTAGGCGAGAGGCCGAGCCTTCCACCCTTTACCAAGTATATAGATGCATTAAGATAACATGGCAATATAATGATATCCCAACAAGTAAATAATGTTCCAACAAGGAACGGTCTCCAATCTTCACCTGCAACTAGCAACGCTATAAGAGGGGCTGAGCAAAAGCGGTAACATAGCCAATCAACGGTTTGCTAGGACATGGTGGGTTAGAGGTTTGACATGGCAATTTGGGAGGCTTGAAAGCAAGTGGTAGGCATCATAGCATGGCATAGCAAAAGAGCGAGCATCTAGCAAAGCAAAGATAGTAGTGATTTCGAGGGTATGATCATCTTGCCTGAAATCCCACAAGGAAGAAGAACGAGTCCATGAAGAAGACAAACGGAACGTAGACGAATGGGTCCTCACAACGCGACGTTATCAGAACCAACCCGAAGAAGCAAACACCGGAAAGAAGCACACAACATAGTAAACAACCAACACATGAACATGGTATGATATGCGGGATGCGGTATGCGATGCATATGCATGATTTGCAAAGGAATGAATGAACCTGGCCTCAACTTGGAAATCAAAGTGTGCCACTAGAAAAATGAGATGAAATCGCTTGAAAACGATATAAAGATCACCGGAATCGGAGTTACGGTTTGGAAATGGCAAGAAATTCAAATATGGCACCGGTCTGCGATATACAGCAAGTAGCCATATAAATGCAACAAGATAAACATGCTACAGCACACAAACATGGCAACAAAATACATGGCAGGGATCCATTCATGATTCTTAACAAAATACTAGCACTGAGCTACGGCCAATTCATCCATTAACAGGTCCAAACAAGCATGGCAAAAAGTGCAATTGGTAAACAGATCTCAGACTTAGTGAAATTAACACAAGCCTGGAATTTCAGATCAGGTAGCACACTTTGGAGCATGAAAACTAGATGCTACAGGAACTGAACATGGCAAAGTAAAGCATGGCATGGAGCTACTCAAAGAGCTTAACAAAAGTCCCTTAGTGACCATGAGCCAAAAGGGATCAGAAAATACATTTGCAAGCATGTGAACATGGCAAAAACATAATCAGATTACAGACGGTGAAATTAGAGCATGCTAAAAACAGATATCAAGTAGGCATGTTTACGAGCTCGATGCACTCACTACAGAGCAAGGCATGACAATCTAAGCATGCACCCATCAAGAATACACATTATACAAGCTAGACATGGCAAGAACACTAACATGGCATGCACGGATCAACTACAACATCCTCGGCAAAATCGCTAACAAGTAGACAATCTGCCCAGATTCACGAAATAGCAAAAGTAGAGCTCGATTGACTCAAGCTAGGGTGCTCCATAATGCAAACAAAGACATGGGTGGATAGAGCACTACAAGATTAACAAAACATCCTTACTGATCATCCTCAAAAGAGGCACGGATCACTAGGAAACAACATGAACATATGGTCATATGAGATAAACAAATCAAGGACTTAGTGGAAATGCTAAGTCCTTGAAATCAGCATTAACGAATGCACCACTTTGCAAGCTTGTTCTAGTCACCACACACATCACAAAAATACATGGATTGCACCTCTGGATAGATGGCATGGCATATAACAAAACACATGAAGAGCTCAGGGGCATATCATGTACACAATAATCGTGGCAAAAATGACAAATAGCTATTTGATGCAGCAGATCTGACAATTATCTCAAATAGCACTCTTCCAACAGCATTTCGGGCATCAAGATGAACTCAAATGAAAATGATGCAATGAGATGAAATGATGTGCTCTATGAGACGAACATTTTGATATGCCACATGCATGAATCAGAGCTACAGATGCAAAGATACGACATGATGAACATGGGCATATGAATCTGGGAGTTTCGAGGACTTAGGAAAAATATACCCTCTTCGAGAACGGTGAACGGGACGGCGGGATCCAGGAAGGACGCGGTCGGGTTTGGTTCGATGGACGAAGTCGTCCAGACTGAGGTTGGACGGGGCCATCCCGGCCGGAGGTTGAAGACGAGGCGGCGGCCGGGGCTTCTCCGGCGACGCCGACGAGCGTGGTGGCCAGAATGGGGCACGGGAGGAGGACTCCCTCCGGATCTGGCGGCGCTGGCTGGGATCTGGTGGCGAGGAGCGGCCATGAGTGGGGCTCCGAGCTCGGGCGCTCCATGGAGGCGGGGTCGGGCTCCGGCGATGTCGGCGGTTGGCGGCGTCGACAGAAGAACGGCGGCGGTGCAGTGGCGCTCGACGGCGTAGCATCGACGGGAGCCCGTGGCGGAGAGGCGGCGGAGCGGGACTTGCGCGGTGGAGCAACAGGCGGCTCGCGGCGCGCGAGACGAACAGCGGCGAGGGAGGCGACTCCGGCGAGGGGTCACCGGGGATGATGGCCCGCGGAGGAGGCACGCGGCGGCGTGGTGGCGGCGGAGAGAAGAGCCGGGCGGCGCGGGATCCGGGCCGCAGCGGGCGAGCGGCGACGGCGCACAGGCCTGCGCGGGCTCGCGATGGGCTCGGCGGGTCGCGGGTAGAGAGAGTTCGGCGGGGATGACGTGTCAAGCTGGGATTCACCGGCGGCGACGGTTGGACATGTCCGGGCGCGGAAATTTTTGTCTGGTGGCGCGAGGTAGGGGAAGGCTAGGGTTAGACCGCAAATTTCGGAGGGGAAATCACTTATTTATAGGTAGAGGGAGCTAGGAGAGTCCAAATGAGGTGCGGTTTTCGGCCACGCGATCGTGATCGAACGCTCTAGATGATGGAGAGGGTTTAGGTGGGTTTTGGGCCAAAATGGAAGGGTGCTGGGCTGCAACACACACGAGGCCTTTTCGGTCCCTCGGTTAACCGTTGGAGCATCAAACGAAGTCCAAAAGGTACGAAACTTGACAGGCGGTCTACCGGTAGTAAACCAAGGCCGCATGACAAGTCTCGGTCCAATCCAGAAATGTTTAACCCCCGCACACGAAAAGAGGTAGAAAGGGACACCGGAGGAGATAGGAGCGCCGGAATGCAAAACGGACAACGGGGAAAATGCTCGGATGCATGAGACGAACATGTATGCAAATGAAATGCACATGATGACATGATATGCAATGCATTACACGCAAGCAATGACAAGGCAACAACAACGAATAACTGGACGGCACCTGGCACATCGGTCTCGGGGCGTTACAACACTCCACCATTACGAGAGGATCTCGTCCCGAGATCTAGAATGGCACCAGAGGGAAAACGGAAGAGAAAGAGAAGAGGTAAAACTAAGTTGCTTCTTTGACAAACGAGTGAAACCAAAGAACCTTGAAAAAGGTTAAGCCATTTAGAGAGAAAAATACAACGGAGATGAACGAAGTTGAAAATACTCTGTTTGAAAAGAAAGGAATTGAATAAGAACTTGATTAAGCGATAGAACTTGAAAAGAGGGCACGACACTCCGGTTAAATGATAAGCTTGAAAAGAACATGATCCTGACAAAACAAGATGGGTTGAAGAGAGCAACATCACAATGCCTTCGGAACAAAAGTAAGAATGGAATGAAATGAACGAAGGGAAACAAATCTTATGGAATACACCTCAAATTATGAGGTGACAACCTGCCTCTCACGGGAAAAAGAATTGTATTGATATGAACAATGAGACGAGAAAAATATTTCACCGGGAGGATAAAGAAGAACTTGGGTCCTTTATGAGCACCATAGATAGCAACAAACCTTAGGGAAGGCTTTAGGTGAAATATAGCCCACGATAATTTCAATGAAGAGATTGATGGATTTAAAATACCTCATTCATGACAACATGTGAATCATGAAACATGAATTAAAATTATCAAGAATGACATAATACCACCTCCAATGATATGGAAGAAAGAACTGCACTCCGGATTACAATATGAAGAAAGCTCGAGCTTCTTATAAAAGAATCTCGATGAACACTTCGAGAAGGAATTAAATCCTTGATGAACCCTCATGTAGAACCTTCACGAAGAACTCCGGTAAACAAAAGAATGATCGAACGGAAAGAAAGATGAGGAAAATAAGGTTAAAACCTTGCAATGATTAGATGAAGCTTAGCAACGAGATAAAGAGAAAACTTGGCACTCCGGAAAAGAAAGATGAACAAATGGAAACAAGAATTTGATGAGCCTCCGGAATAAGGAATTAATCACTTGTGTGAAACAAGAGTAAGAATTATGTTATGCGTATCCTTAACCAATTAAATTGATGACAATCAATGGATCTGGCATACTACTTATTCTCATAGAAAGGATTAAGATAGATATAGCACGGCCTGGGAAGATCTCCAATGACCCACCGGTAGGGTTGGAACAACGCATGAATTGATATGAAAACGAAGGAAGAAGAATCTTAAATGGCCACCGTAAGAATTGAAAAGGAAAGTAGCAAAGACACAATTCGCCGGGAATAATTGGAAAACGAAAAAAATATACTTGAGAGAATTTAGATACATGAGAACGAAGAGATCATGAACTGATTAGAGATTACTTGAACGAAGCACTGGTAAGATTTTTGGAGAACCATAGCTGAAAGCCGAGAATGAATAAATCTCAGATGATGGGCTCCGGATAATCAAACTGAGAAGACTCTAGAATTGCTCCGGATAGGTGAAAAGAATTCTCGCAATTAAAAACAATTATGAGAGGATGTCAACAAGCTAGAATCACGAATCTTGAAGAGAACGGACCAAGATTGAGAGGAAAAATCTTCTTCGGTCTTGAAATGTTGAGCGTGACAACGAGAAAACACCACCGAGAATTGTTTAGACACTCCGGAATGAAGAATGGAAAGGTTGAGCCAACGATGAAAAGAATTTGGAAGAACTTGGAGAAAGACATTTGACTAATGATAAATCATTCTTACGTCAAAACTTCGAAAATAATTTGAGGATAGCTCCAGACAAATAAGAAGAGTCAGGTAAGATCCTGGGAAAAAAACCCTGTGGGTTAGGGCCCACTGAAAAGAGAAAACACCGTTGAAATGATTCAAAAGAGAGTTTGCACCGGTTGAGTTACATGGCTTGAATGAGATAACAATCTCGAAATATCTTGAACTACCACAGAGTGGAAACAACGAATCTTCAAGATATCTTGAGCACTCCGGAACAATTGAATAGCGAGAGGTGAATGATTAAGAATTGCACCGGCATGAGAGAGCATAGAAACGAGGAAAGGATATGACCAACACCGAAAGCTTGAATTGGTTCCACCGGAGAAGAAAACGAGTGATGAGAGACGAACTTGAAGCTCCGTTAGAATCTTCATGAGAATCCCCGGATAAGAATATTGATAGAAAAGAATGGAGAGAATTCGCATCAATAATATGGATACTCGATTAAGAGATCTGAATCCTTGGAGAAAAACAAAGGGAGGGAGGGTGGGAAAAACAAAGAAAATTTGGAATGGATGAAACGAACACCGTTGAGAGCTTAGGTTGAACCTTGCGGATGTTGAAGTGATCGGATCCACTTGAAGAGAAACACGCCAGTGAAAAAGGATTGACATGACAATCTCGATTATCAAGAAGGATTAGTATTCGCATAGGAGTATGAAAACACCATTAGGAAAAGGTATGGAATCAACATTTGACTTCGAAGCAACTCGAATACCACAACTGAAAACAAAACAAAGGATTGGCTTGCAAAATAGCCGGAGCAAACATATGATAGAGATTTCGTCCGAAGTTTTCGTGGTGGGGCCTACACGGGCTCGATCGTACAACACCATCATGTACAAGGCAGTGCACATGACATACGAAGCGTCCTCGAGTCGGCATATCCAAGGACTCTTTAAGACACAACGAGACCACTGTAAAACCAACCGTGAATAGGCGAACCACTAGACGTCGAACCCCAATTTCATATCATACATCTGTCGGAAAGATAACCTAGGAGCTACTTGAATTCCCACTTATAAACTCCCGAAACTTTTCCGGTTATGCAATCAGGTGTTGGGGATACAGGGGAAGCATAATATCTCACCCAAATCTAGCAAATCCTACATCCAGCTGTATCCATCCTTCAACACATAACCAAGAAACCTTCGGAAATCATCTACCTCAACCTTCGAAAAGCATCCGTTATACATGTTATGGCAATACTCCCGAACTCCCGCCCCAGTACTAGGTGGCGTCGAGGTTATCTCACCAACGAACTACATAAAAGAGATTTTCGATGTCGGCGTACTAAACTCAGGTATTCCAGAACTGCAACGATAAAATTGTGACGACAACACCTCGGAGCTCAACTCCCCGGGACACTGCCACAAAACCCCTGACAGGAGGCACCAAGACAATGTTCTCGTCACAAAACCATCGGAACGATTCCAAGATACCCGCGTGATCCTAAATTTTTTTAGTGAAATTTGAGAAGAGAAGAGTCAAAACTCTACGCCAGGATGCCTTACCAGGGCGATGAGGAGACTGGGAAGTAAAAAGAATTCCTAAACTCTCCGATATATAATTCCTAAATGACTCAAAACATTTTTCTAGACACAACTCGGCCGCTAAAAACGATCAAGCAATGGGGCTCCTAAGGTCGGGGAAGGCTCTGATACCAACTTGTAACACCCTCGATGCGGCTATATCTCCTATGTGTCGAAGCACGACTTAGAGGCATAACCGCATTGAAAGCAATGTCGCAAGTGAGGTAATCTTCACACCACCCATGTAATACATAAGGGAAAGAGATACATAATTGGCTTACAATCGCCACTTCACACAATTACATGAATAAAGCATTACATCATCCAGATACAATCAAGGTCCGACTACGGAACCAAAATAAAAGAAGAACCCCAAATGCGACAAGGTCCCCGATCGACCCCAACAGGGCTCCACTACTGATCAACTAGAACGGAACAACACAAAGGACAAGATCTTCATCGAGCTCCTCCTTGAGCTTGGTTGCGTCATTTGCTCGGACTCATCGGCACCTGCAAGCTGGTTTTGGACGTATCTGTGAGCCACAGGGACTCAGCAATCTCGCACCCTCGCGATCAAGACTATTTAAGCTTATGGGTAAGGTAAAGGTATGAGGTGGAGCTGCAGCAAGCGACTAGCATATATGGTGGCTAAACATACGCAAATGAGAGCGAGAAGAGAAGGCAAAGCACGATCGATAAAAGTATGATCAAGAAGTGATCCTAGAACAACCTACGTCAAGCATAACTCCAACACCGTGTTCACTTCCCGGACTCCGCCAGAAAGAGACCATCATGGTTACACACGCGGTTGATGCATTTTAAATAAGGTCAACTTCAGGTTTTCTAGAACCGGACGTTAACAAATTCCCATCTGCCCATAACCGCGGGCACGGCTTTCGAAAGTTCAAATCCCTGCAAGGGTGTCCCAACTTAGCCCATGACAAGCTCTCACGGTCAACGAAGGAATAGACCTCCTCCCGAGACGTTCTGATCAGACTTGGTATCCCGGTTCTTCAAGACAACTCCGACAATGGTAAAACAAGTCCAGCAACACCACCCGCTGTGCCGACAAATCCCGATAGGAGCTGCACATATCTCGTTCTCAGGGCACACCGGATAAGCTAAGCGTACGAGAGCCAACGTAACCCAAGTTGCCAAGGGACAGCCCCGCACGATGCTCTAGGTTGGACCAACGCTCAGAGGAGCACTGGCCCGGGGGTTAAAATAAGATGACCCTTGAGTCTGCGAAACCCAAGGGAAAAGGCTAGGTGGCAAATGGTAAAACCAAGGTTGGGCATTGCTGGAGGAGTTTTATTCAAGGCGGACTATCAAGGGGTTCCCATTATAACCCAACCACGTAAGGAACGCAAAATCCGGGAACATAACACCGATATGACGGAAACTAGGGCGCCAAGAGTGGAACAAAACACTAGGCGAGAGGCCGAGCCTTACACCCTTTACCAAGTATATAGATGCATTAAGATAACATGGCAATATAATGATATCCCAACAAGTAAATAATGTTCCAACAAGGAACGGTCTCCAATCTTCACCTGCAACTAGCAACGCTATAAGAGGGGCTGAGCAAAGCGGTAACATAGCCAATCAACGGTTTGCTAGGACATGGTGGGTTAGAGGTTTGACATGGCAATTTGGGAGGCTTTAAAGCAAGTGGTAGGCATCGTAGCATGGCATAGCAAAAGAGCGAGCATCTAGCAAAGCGAAGATAGTAGTGATTTCGAGGGTATGATCATCTTGCCTGAAATCCCGCAAGGAAGAAGAACGAGTCCATGAAGAAGACAAACGGAACATAAACGAACGGGTCCTCACAACGCGACGTTATCGGAACCAACACGAAGAAGCAAACACCGGAACGAAGCACACAACATAGTAAACAACCAACACATGAACATGGTATGATATGCGGGATGCGGTATGCGATGCATATGCATGATTTGCAAAGGAATGAATGAACCTAGCCTCAACATGGAAATCCAAGTGTGCCACTGGAAAGATTAGATTAAATCGCTTGAAAACAATATAAAGATGACCGGAATTGGAGTTACGGTTTGGAAATGGCAAGCAATTCAAATATGGCACCGATCTGCGATATACAGCAAGAGGCCATCTAAATGCAACAAGATAAACATGCTACAACACACAAACATGGCAACAAAATACATGGCAGGGATCCATTCATGATGCTTAACAAAAGACTAGCACTGAGCTACGGCCAATTCATCCATTAACAGGTCCAAACAAGCATGGCAAAAAGTGCAATTGGTAAACAAATCTCAGACTTAGTGAAATTAACACAAGCCTGGAATTTCAGATCAGGTAGCACACTTTGGAGCATGAAAACTAGATGCTACAAGAACTGAACATGGCAAAGTAAAGCATGGCATGGAGCTACTCAAAGAGCTTAACAAAAGTCACTTAGTGACCTTGAGCCAAAAGGGATCAGAAAATACATTTGCAAGCATGTGAACATGGGAAAAACATAATCAGATTACAGACTTAGTGAAATTAGAGCATGCTAAAAACAGATATCAAGTAGGCATGTTTACGAGCTCGATGCACTCACTACAGAGCAAGGCATGACAATCTAAGCATGCACCCATCAAGAATACACATTATACAAGCTAGACATGGCAAGAACACTAACATGGCATGCACGGATCAACTACAACATCCTCGGCAAAATCGCTAACAAGTAGACAATCTGCCCAGATTCACGAAATAGCAAAAGTAGAGCTCGATTGACTCAAGCTAGGGTGCTCCATAATTTCAAACAAAGACATGGGTGGATAGAGCACTACAATATTAACAAAACATCCTTACTGATCATCCTCAAAAGAGGCATGGATCACTAGAAAACAACATGAACATATGGTCATATGAGATAAACAGATCAAGGACTTAGTGGAAATGCTAAGTCCCTGAAATCAGCATTAACGAATGCACCACTTTGCAAGCTTGTTCTAGTCACCACACACATCACAAAAATACATGGATTGCACCTCTGGATAGATGGCATGGCATATAACAAAACACATGAAGAGCTCAGGGGCATATCATGCACACAATAATCATGGCAAAAATGACAAATAGCTATTTGATGCAGCAGATCTGACAATTATCTCAAATAGCACTCTTCCAACAGCATTTCGGGCATCAAGATGAACTCAAATGAAAATGATGCAATGAGATGAAATGATGTGCTCTCTGAGGCGAACATTTTGATATGCCACACGCATGAATCTGAGCTACGGATGCAAAGATACGACATGATGAACATGGGCATATGAATCTGGGAATTTCGAGGACTTAGGAAAAAATATACCCTCTTCGAGAACAGTGAACGAGACACCGGGATCCAGGAAGGACGCGGTCGGGTTTGGTTCGATGGACGAAGTCGTCCAGACTGAGGTTGGACGGGGCCATCCCAGCCGGAGGTTGAAGATGAGGCGGCGGCCGGGGCTTCTCCGGCGACGCCGACGAGCATGGTGGCCGGAATGGGGCACGGGAGGAGGACTCCCTTCGGATCTGGCGGCGCTGGCTGGGATCTGGTGGCGAGGAGCGTCCATGAGCGGGGCTCCGAGCTCGGGCGCTCCATGGAGGTGGGGTCGGGCTCCGGCGATGTCGGCGGTTGGCGGCGTCGATAGAAGAACGGCGGCGGCGCAGTGGCACTCGACGGCGTAGCATCGGCGGGAGCCCGTGGCGGAGAGGCGGCGGAGCGGGACTTGCGTGGTGGAGCAACAGGCGGATCACGGCGCACGAGATGAACATCAGCGAGGGAGGCGACTCCGGCGAGGGGTCACCGGGGATGATGGCCGGCGGAGGAGGCACGCGGCGGCGCGGTGGCGGTGGAGAGAAGAGCCGGGCGGCGTGGGATCCGGGCCGCAGCGGGCGAGTGGCGGCGGCGCGCGGGCCTGCGCGGGCCCGTGATGGGCTCGGCGGGCCTTGGGGAGAGAGAGGCCGGCGGGGATGATGTGTCAAGCTGGGATTCGCCGGCGGCGACGGTTGGACATGTCCGGGCGCGGAAATTTTTGTCCGGTGGCGCGAGGTAGGGGAAGGCTAGGGTTAGACCGCAAATTTCGGAGGGGAAATCACTTATTTATAGGTAGAGGGAGCTAGGAGAGTCCAAATGAGGTGCGGTTTTTGGCCACGCGATCGTGATCGAACGCTCTAGATGATGGAGAGGGTTTAGGTGGGTTTTGGGCCAAAATGGAAGGGTGCTGGGCTGCAACACACACGAGGCCTTTTCGGTCCCTCGGTTAACCGTTGGAGCATCAAACGAAGTCCAAAAGGTACGAAACTTGACAGGCGGTCTACCGGTAGTAAACCAAGGCCGCATGACAAGTCTCGGTCCAATTTGGAAATGTTTAACCCCCGCACATGAAAAGAGGTAGAAAGGGACACCGGAGGAGATAGGAGCGCCGGAATGCAAAATGGACAACGGGGAAAATGCTCGGATGCATGAGACGAACATGTATGCAAATGAAATGCACATGATGACATGATATGCAATGCATGACGCGCAAGCAATGACAAGGCAACAACAACGAATAACTGGACGACACCTGGCACATCGGTCTCGGGGCGTTACACTCCATCCTTGAGAGCCATGGGGAACCAGTTCTCCATGACCTTCTCATCGCTGTTGGCCGCTTCGATGCTCAGCTCATAGAGCTGTAGGAACTCCGCGGGGTCGACGGTACCATCATAGCGAGGAGGCAGATCCGGCTTGAACTTGCCCGCCCAGGCGACACTATGCAGCTCGAGGGTGAAGGCGCGGCAGCTTGTCGTGGTTGCTAGGGCCCGCTTCGGAGGTGGAGCTTGGTCTTGACGAGGTCTGCACTGCACCACTACGGGTGGTGCACGGTCTTTACGGGGTGGCAAGGGGAGCGCAGGTGCAGCTTCTCGCGGCCGCGGAATTTCTTGGCAGCTTCTCTCTTCGCGCGCGGGCGCTGGGCGCGGCGGATCACACCGCGGAGCCGCGCGCCTTGGTGCCAAGGCGCCGTCTTGGGGCTGAGGTGGTGGAGGCACGGCATGAGCCCCGTCGCCCGCGGCTGGTTGAGGGGGAGGCAGAGAGTGGGATGGCACCAGAGAGCCCCCTACGGCGCGGACGAGCTCGGCGACGCGGTCGAGCCACTCCTTGTAGAGGTCGTCGTCGGAGCAGTAGCGCAAGATCTCGTTCGCCGCGAGGAGTGCGGCCCTTGCCTGCATGGGAGCGCGGTGCGCGTGAGACGAAGAACCAGCAGGGGTCAGCGACGGAGTGGCGGTGCGGCCGTCCTGCCGCACCGAAGGATGCATCGAGGACGCCTGCTGCCCCCACCGGGCCGGTGGCAGCGTTGGCGGCAGGATACGGAGAACGACGATGTGGCCCGCCGACAGGAGCCATCTGAGCGACGCGGGCGGTGAGGGCAGCTCGACGCTCAGCTTAAGCATGGCGAGCGTCCGCCATGGAGACGACGGAGCGACGGAGCGACGAACTGATGGAAGGGAAGCTACGGCGCACCCCTACCTAGCGCACCAAATGTCAGATGTGGGGTTCCAGCAAACCCTTAAGGTTCGAACACTGGGGTGCGCGTGAAGTCTTTCCTTCCTACCGGTCTACGCCCTAACTCGCTAAGATCTCACGGACGAACTTACAACACAGAAAGACACGAGGTTTATACTGGTTCCGGCCACCATTGTGGTGTAATACCCTACTCCAGTGTGGTGGTGGTTTGCCTCTAGGGCAGATGATGAACAGTACAAGGGAAGAACAACCTCCTGAGGTTGAGGTGTTCTTGTGAGTAGGCTCTCGATCGGGTTGAATCAAGCTGAGATGAGATGAGATGAGATGCGATCAGATGCGATCATATCCGATGCCCCTACTATGGTGGCTAGCTCTACTTATATAGGCCCTGGTCCTCTTCCCAAATATCGAGCGGGAAGGGAGCCAACAACGGCGGGCCAATTCGAAGGGGGACAGCTAGTACAAGCTATCCTGACAAAAGCGGTCTTCGCCTGCGAAAAGCTCTGGCGGTGACGCCATCTTGGGCTCCACGATGACCTCCGTCTTGCCGTCCTCCTAGTCTTGGTCTTGTTGCACGAATATAGCAACCTTTGCCTGATGCCTTGGTACTCCTTGCCTATGCTTGCCTCCTTAGCACCAAAGAGGAAACAAGGACGCTGCGCGCGCTGGTGCCCGCCTGGCGCCCGCCTGGTGTCGTGCATCATGGCTCACGTCACGAGGGCCTCATGAGGTTTGCCCTGCCTTGATATCTCCGCTCCTCATGAGCATGCCTAGCTAGGCTACTCCAGAGGAGGCCTTGCATCATCCGCCTCGCGAGGCTTGGACCCTCGTGAGGGTCTTGGATGCCTTGTTGATGAAGATGGGCCGTACGGCCTGCTGGCTTGGTCACGTCGTGGGCCGCAGGCAGGCAAGTCTTGGGACCCCCGTTCCCAGAATGCCGACACATACCTTGACATGATCTTGAAGGAGTTCAAGATGGATCCTTCAAAGAAGGAGTTCTTGCCTGATTTGTGAGGTGTGAAGTTAAGACTTGAAGCTCGACCACGGCAGAAGAAAGAGAAAGGACAAAAGTCGTCCCCTATGCCTTAGCCATAGGCTCTATACGATATGCCATGCTGTGTACCGCGATGTGCCTTGCCACATGTCTGGAAAGGGGGTACAAGAGTGATCCAGGGGTGGATCATTGGACAGCGGTCAAAATTGTCCTTAGGAATAAGGAAATGTTTCTTAATTATGAAGGTGATAAAGAGTTCGGCGTAAAGGGTTACGTCGATGCAAGCTTTAACACCTATCCGGGTGACTCTGAGTAGCAAACCATATACGTATAGTGGAGCAACCATTTGGAATAGCTCCAAGTGGAGAATAGTAGCAACATCTACAATATGAAATCGAGATTTGCGAAGAACACACGGATCTGAATGTTGCAGACCCGTTGACTGACACTTCTCTCGTAAGCATAACATGATCAAACTCTAGAACTCATCGAGTGTTAATCACATGGTGATGTGAACTAGATTATTGACTCTAGTAAACTCGTGGGTGTTAATCACATGGCGATGTGAACTAGATTATTGACTCTAGTAAACTCTTCGGGTGTTAGTCACATGGCGATGTGAACTATGAGTGTTAATCACATAACAATGTGAACTAGATTATTGACTCTAGTACAAGTGGGAGACTACTGGAAATATGCCCTAGAGGCAATAATAAAATGGTTATTATTATATTTCCTTGGTCATGATAATTGTCTGTTGTTCATGCTACAATTGTATTAACCGGAAACCGTAATACATGTGTGAATACATAGATCGTAATATGTCCCTAGTAAGCCTCTAGTTGACTAGCTCGTTGATCAATAGATGGTCATGGTTTCCTGACCATGGACATTGGATGTCATTGATAACGGGATCACATCATTAGGAGAATGATGTGATGGACAAGACCCAATCTTAAACATATCACAAGATCGTGTAGTTCGTTTGCTAAAGCTTTTCTAATGTAAGTACCATTTCCCTAGACCATGAGATTGTGCAACTCCCGGATACCGTAGGAATGCTTTGGGTGTACCAAACGTCACAACGTAACTGGGTGGCTATAAAGGTGCACTATAGGTATCTCCCAAAGTGTCTGTTGGGTTGGCACGAATCAAGACTGGGATTTGTCACTCCGTATGACGGAGAGGTATCTCTAGGCCCACTCGGCAATGCATCATCATAATGAGCTCACCGTGACTAAGGAGTTAGCCACGGGATCATGCGTTATGGAACGAGTAAAGAGACTTGCCTGTAACGAGATTGAACGAGGTATGGGGATACCGCCGATCGAATCTCGGGCAAGTAACATACCGATAGGCAAAGGGAATTGCATACGGGATTGATTGAATCCCCAACATCGTGGTTCACCCGATGAGATCATCGTGGAACATGTGGGAGCCAATATGGGTATCCAGATCCTGCTATTGGTTATTGGCCGGAGATATATCTTGGTCATGTCTGCATGGTTGCCGAACCCGTAGGGTCTACACACTTAAGGTTCGGTGATGCTAGAGTTGTTACGGGAATAGTATGTGGTTACCGAAGGTTGTTCGGAGTCCCAGATGAGATCCCGGATGTGGCGAGGAGATCTGGAATGGTCCGGAGGTGAAGATCGATATATTGGACTAAGGGTATTGGAGTCCAGAATTGTTCCGGGGGTACCGGGTGACGACCAGCATGTCCGAAAGGGGTTTTAGAGGCCCCGACAAGCGTTGGGGGGCCTTATGGGCCAAGGGGAGGGGGTACATCAGCCCACTAAGGGGCTGAGCGCCCCTCCCACCCCATCTCATGTAACCTGGAGAGGTGGGGGCGCCTCCCCTAGGGCAGCCACCCCTCCCGGTTTGGGGGGCAAGTTTCCTAGGGGTGGGGGCGCCCAAACCCATCTAGGGTTTCCTCTATGGCCGCCGCCCCTCCCCTAGGGAACCCTAGGCGCCTCCTCCACCTCCTTCCCCCTATATATAGTGAGGGAGAGAGAGGGCAACCGCACCCTTCCCCTGGCGCAGCCCCTCCCCCTCTCCTACACCTCATCCTCCTCCGTAGCGCTTGGCGAAGCCCTGCCGGAGAACCACGAGCTCCATCACCACCACGCCGTCGTGCTGTCGGAGTTCTCCCTCAACTTCTCCTCTCCCCTTGCTGGACCAAGAAGGAGGAGACGTTCCCGGGCTGTACGTGTGTTGAACACGGAGGCGCCGTTGTTCGGCGCTTAGATTGGAATCGACCGCGATCTGAATCGCTGCGTGTACGACTCCACCAACCGCGTTCTTGTAACGCTTCCGCTTAGCGATCTTCAAGGGTATGAAGATGCATTCCCTCTCTCTCATTGCTAGTATCTCCTAGATTGATCTTGGTGACACGTAGGAAATTTCTGAATTATTGCTACGTTCCCCAACACCTCTGAGTTCTGCACACGTTCAACTCGATGATGTCCCGCGAGCTCCGATCCAGTAAAGCTTCACGGGAGAGTTTCGTCAGCACGACGGCGTGGTGACGGTGATGATGATGCTACCGATGCAAGGCTTCGCCTAAGCACTGCTATGATATGATCGAGGTGGATTATGGTGGAGGGGGGCACCGCACACGACTAAGAGATCAATGATCAATTGTTGTGTCTATGGGGTGCCCCCTGCCCCCGTATATAAAGGAGCAAGGGGGAGGAGGCGGCCGTCCAGGGAGAGGTGCGCCAAGGGGGGAGTCCTACTCCCACTAGGAGTAGGACTCCTCCTTTTCCTAGTAGGAGTAGGAGAGGGAAGGAAAGGGAGAGGAGGAGAAGGAAAGAGGGGGCGCCCCCCTTGCCCTAAACCAATTCGGTTTGGGCCTTGGGGGCGGGGGGCGCCCCACACTCCCCTTGCTGCCCTCTATTTCCACTAAGGCCCATGTAGGCCCATTAAGCCTCTGGGGGGGGGTCCGGTAACCCCCGGTACTCTGGTATATATCCGAAACCTTCCGGAACCTTTCTAATGTCCGAACATAGTCGTCCAATATATTGATATTTACGTATTGACCATTTCGAGACTCTTCATCATGTCCGTGATCATATCCGGGACTCCAAAGTACCTTCGGTACATCAAAACACAAAAACTCATAATACCGATCATCACCGAACTTTAAGCGTGCGGACCCTACGGGTTCGAGAACTATGTAGACATGACCGAGACACATCTCCGGTCAATAACCAATAGCGGAACCTGGATGTTCATATTGTCTCCCACATATTCTACGAAGATCTTTATCGGTCAAACCACATAACAACATACGTTGTTCCCTTTGTCATCGGTATGTTACTTGCCTGAGATTCGATCGTTGGTATCTCAATACCTAGTTCAATCTTGTTACCGGCAAGTCTCTTTACTCATTCCGTAATACATCATCCTGCAACTAACTCATTAGTTACAATGCTTGCAAGGCTTATAGTGATGTGCATTACCGAGTGGGCCCAGAGATACCTCTCCGACAATCGGAGTGACAAATCCTAATCTCGAAATACGCCAACTCAACAAGTACCTTCGGAGACACCTGTAGAGCACCTTTATAATCACCCAGTTACGTTGTGATGTTTGGTAGCACACAAAGTGTTCCTCCAGTAAACGGGAGTTGCATAATGTCATAGTCATAGGAACATGTATAACATGAAGAAAGCAACAGCAACATACTAAATGATCAAGTGCTAAGCTAAAGGAATGGGTCAAGTCAATCACCTCATTCTCCTAATGATGTGATCCCGTTAATCAAATGACAACTCATGTCTATGGCTAGGAAACATAACCATCTTTGATCAACGAGCTAGTCAAGTAGAGGCATACTAGTGACACTCTATTTGTCTATGTATTCACACATGTATCATGTTTCCGGTTAATACAATTCTAGCATGAATAATAAACATTTATCATGATATAAGGAAATAAATAATAACTTTATTATTGCCTCTAGGGCATATTTCCTTCAGTCTTCCACTTGCACTAGGGTCAATAATCTAGATTACACAGTAATGATTCTAACACCCATGGAGCCTTGGTGCTGATCATGTTTTGCTCGTGGAAGAGGCTTAGTCAATGGGTCTGCAACATTCAGATCCGTATGTATCTTGCAAATCTCTATGTCTCCTACCTGGGCTTGATCCCGGATGGAGTTGAAGTGTCTCTTGATGTGCTTGGTTCTCTTGTGAAATCTGGATTCCTTTGCCAAGGCAATTGCACCAGTATTGTCACAAAAGATTTTCATTGGACCCGATGCACTAGGTATGACACCTAGATCAGATATGAACTCCTTCATCCAGACTCCTTCATTTACTACTTCCGAAGCAGCAATGTACTCCACTTCACATGTAGATCCCGCCACAATGCTCTATTTAGAACTACTCCAACTGACAGCTCCACCGTTCAATATAAACACGTATCCGGTTTGCGATTTAGAATCGTCCGGATCAGTGTCAAAGTTTGCATCGACGTAACCATTTACGATGAGCTCTTTGTCACCTCCATAAATGAGAAACATATCCTTAGTCCTTTTCAGGTACTTCAGGATGTTCTTGACCACTGTCCAGTGATCCACTCCTGGATTACTTTGGTACCTCCCTGCTAAACTAATAGCAAGGCACACATCAGGTCTGGTACACAGCATTGCATACATGATAGAGCCTATGGCTGAAGCATAGGGAACATCTTTCATTTTCTCTCTATCTTCTGCAGTGGTCGGGCATTGAGTCTTACTCAACTTCACACCTTGTAACACAGGCAAGAACCCTTTCTTTGCCTGATCCATTTTGAACTTCTTCAAAACTTTTTCAAGGTATGTGTTTTGTGAAAGCCCAATTAAGCGTCTTGATCTATCTCTATAGATCTTGATGCCCAATATGTAAGCAGCTTCACCAAGGTCTTTCATTGAAAAACTCTTATTCAAGTATCCTTTTATGCTATCTAGAAATTCTATATCATTTCCAATCAACAATATGCCATCCACATATAATATTAGAAATGCTACAGAGCTCCCACTCACTTTCTTGTAAATACAAGCTTCTCCAAAAGTCTGTATAAAACCATATGCTTTGATCACACTATCAAAATGTTTATTACAACTCCGAGAGGCTTGCACTAGTCCATAAATGGATCGCTGGAGCTTGCACACTTTGTTAGCACCTTTTGGATCGATAAAACCTTCAGGTTGCATCATATACAACTCTTCTTCCAGAAATCCATTCAGGAATGCAGTCTTTACATCCATTTGCCAAATTTCATAATCATAAAATGTGGCAATAGCTAACATGATTCGGATGGACTTAAGCATCGCTACGGGTGAGAAGGTCTCGTCATAGTCAACTCCTTGAACTTGTCGAAAACCTTTCACAACAAGTCGAGCTTTGTAGACAGTAACATTACCATCAGCATTTGTCTTCTTCTTGAAGATCCATTTATTCTCGATGGCTTGCCAATCATCGGGCAAGTCAACCAAAGTCCACACTTTGTTCTCATACATGGATCCCATCTCATATTTCATGGCTTCAAGCCATTTTGTGGAATCTGGGCTCATCATTGCTTCCTCATAGCTCGTAGGTTCGTCATGGTCTAGCAGCATGACCTCCAGAACAGGATTACCGTACCACTCTGGTGTGGATCTTACTCTGATTGACCTATGAGGTTCAGTAGTAACTTGATCTGAAGTTTCATGATCATCATCATTAGCTTCCTCACTAATTGGTGTAGATGTCACAAGAACCGGTTTCTGTGATGAACTACTTTCCAATAAGGGAGCAGGTACAGTTACCTCATCAAGTTCTACTTTCCTCCCACTCACTTATTTCGAGAGAAACTCCTTCTCTAGAAAGGATCCATTCTTAGCAACAAAAGTCTTGCCTTCGGATCTATGATAGAAGGTGTACCCAACTGTTTCTTTTGGGTATCCTATGAAGACACATTTTTCTGACTTGGGTTCAAGCTTATTAGGTTGAAACTTTTTCACATAAGCATCGCAACCCCAAACTTGAAGAAACGACAACTTTGGTTTCTTGCCAAACCATAGTTCATAAGGTGTCATCTCAACGGATTTTGATGGTGCCCTATTTAACATGAATGCAGCCATCTCTAAAGCATAACCCCAAAACGATAGCGGTAAATTAGTAAGAGACATCATAGATCACACCATATCTAGTAAAGTACGATTACGACGTTCGGACACACCATTACGATGTGGTGTTCCAGGTGGCGTGAGTTGCGAAACTATTCCGCATTGTTTCAAATGTAGACCAAACTCATAACTCAAATATTCTCCTCCATGATCAGATCGTAGAAACTTTATTTTCTTATTATGATGATTTTCCACTTTACTCTGAAATTCTTTGAACTTTTCAAATGTTTCAGACTTATGTTTCATTAAGTAGATACACCCATATCTGCTTAAATCATCTGTGAAGGTGAGAAAATAATGATACCTGCAACTTGCTTCAATATTCATTGGACCACATACATCAGTATGTATGATTTCCAGCAAGTCAGTTGCTCGCTCCATTGTTCCGGAGAATGGCGTTTTAGTCATCTTTCCCATGAGGCATGGTTCACAAGTACCAAGTGATTCATAATCAAGTGATTCCAAAAGTCCATCAGTATGGAGTTTCTTCATGCGCTTTACACCAATATGACCCAAATGGCAGTGCCACAAATAAGTTGCACTGTCCTTATCAACTATGCATCTTTTGGCTTCAACATTATGAATATGTGTGTCACTACTATCGAGATTTAACACAAATAGACCACTCTTCAAGGGTGCATGACCATAAAAGATATTACTCATATAAATAGAACAACCATTATTCTCAGATTTAAATGAATAACCGTCTCACATCAAACAAGACCCAGATATAATGTTCATGCTCAACGCTGGCACCAAATAATAATTATTTAGGTCTAAAACTAATCCCGAAGGTAGATGTAGAGGTAGCGTGCCGACGGCGATCACATCGACTTTGGAACCATTTCCCACGCGCATCGTCGCCTCGTCCTTAGCCAATCTTCGCTTAATCCTAGTCCCTGTTTCGAGTTGCAAATATTAGCAACAGAACCAGTTTCAAATACCCAGGTGCTACTGCGAGCTCTGGTAAGGTACACATCAATAACATGTATATCACATATACCTTTTTTCACCTTGCCATCCTTCTTATCCGCCAAATACTTGGGGCAGTTCCACTTCCAGTGACCAGTCTGTTTGCAGTAGAAGCACTCAGTCTCAGGCTTAGGTCTAGACTTGGGTTTCTTCTCCTGAGCAGCAACTTGTTTGCTGTTCTTCTTGAAGTTCCCCTTCTTCCCTTTACCCTTTTTCTTGAAACTGGTGGTCTTGTTGACCATCAACACTTGATGCTCCTTCTTGATTTCTACCTCCGCTGCCTTTAGCATTGCGAAGAGCTCAGGAATTGTCTTATTCATCCCTTGCATATTATAGTTCATCACGAAGCTCTTGTAGCTTGGTGGCAGTAATTGAAGAACTCTGTCAATGACACTATCAACGGGAAGATTAACTCCCAGTTGAGTCAAGTGATTATGATACCCAGACATTTTGAGTATATGTTCACTGACAGAACTATTCTCCTCCATCTTGCAGCTATAGAACTTATTGGAGACTTCATATCTCTCATTCCGGGCATTTGCTTGAAATATTAACTTCAACTCCTGGAACATCTCATATGCTCCATGACGTTCAAAACATCATTGAAGTCCCGGTTCTAAGCCGTAAAGCATGGCACACTGAACTATCGAGTAGTCATCAGCTTTACTCTGCCAAACGTTCTTAACGTTATCAGCAGCATCTGCAATAGGCCTGGCACCCAGCGGTGCTTCCAGGATGTAATTCTTCTGTGCAGTAATGAGGATAATCCTCAAGTTATGTACCCAGTCCGTATAATTGCTACTATCATCTTTCAACTTTGCTTTCTTAAGGAACGCATTAAAATTCAACGGAACAACAACACGGTCCATCTATCTACAATAACATAGACAAGCAAAATACTATCAGGAACTAAGTTCATGATAAATTTAAGTTCAATTAATCATATTACTTAAGAACTCCCACTTAGATAGACATCCCTCTAATCATCTAAGTGATCACGTGATCCATATCTACTAAACCATAACTGATCATCACGTAAAATGGAGTAGTTTTCAATGGTGAACATCACTATGTTGATCATATCTACTATATGATTCACGCTCGACCTTTCGGTCTTAGTGTTCTGAGGCCATATATGCATATGCTAGGCTCGTCAAGTTTAACCTGAGTATTCCGCGTGTGTAAAACTGTCTTACACCTGTTGTAGATGAACGTTGAGCTTATCACACCCGATCATCACGTGGTGTCTCGGCACGACGAACTTTGGCAATGGTGCATACTCAGGGAGAACACTTTTACCTTTAAATTTAGTGAGAGATCATCTTATAATGCTACCGTCAAACAAAGCAGAATAAGATGCATAAAGGATAAACATCACATGCAATCAATATAAGTGATATGATATGGCCATCATCATCTTGTGCTTGTGATCTCCATCTCCGAAGCACCATCATGATCACCATTGTCACCGGCGCAACATCGTGATAAAGTAAAGCAATTACAGGGCGATTGCATTGCATACAATAAAGCGACAACCATATGGCTCCTGCTAGTTGCCGATAACTCTGTTACAAAACATGATCATCTCATACAATATATATAACATCATGTCTTGACCATATCACATCACAACATACCCTGCAAAAACAAGTTATATGTCCTCTACTTTGTTGTTGCAAGTTTTTACGTGGCTGCTATGGGCTGAGCAAGAACCGTTCTTACCTACGCATCAAAACCACAACAATAGTTCGTCAAGTTAGTGTTGTTTTAACCTTCGCAAGGACCACGCGTAGCCACACTCGGTTCAACTAAAGTTGGAGAAACTAACAACCGCCAGCCACCTGTGTGCAAAGCACGTCGGTAGAACCAGTCTCGCGTAAGCGTACACGTAATGTCGGTCCGGGCCGCTTCATCCAACAATACTGCCGGACCAAAGTATGACATGCTGGTAAGCAGTATGACTCGTATCGCCCACAACCCACTTGTGTTCTACTCATGCATATTACATCTACGCAATAACCTGGCTCGGATGCCACTGTTGGGGAACATAGTAATTTCAAAAAAATTCCTACGCACACACATGATCATGGTGATGCATAGCAACGAGAGGGGAGAGTGTGTCTATGTACCCTCATATACCGAATGCGGAAGCGTTAGCACAACGCGGTTGATGTAGTCGTACGTCTTCACGATCCGACCGATCCAAGTACCGAACGCATGGCACCTCCGAGTTCTACACACGTTCAACTCAATGACGTCCCATGAGCTTCGATCCAGCAAAGCTTCACAGGAGAGTTTCGTCAGCACGACGGCATGGTGATGGTGATGATGATGCTACCGACACAGGGCTTCGCCTAAGCACCGCTATGATATGATCGAGGTGGATTATGGTGGAGGGGGGCACCACACACGGCTAAGAGATCAATGATCAATTGTTGTGTCTATGGGGTGCCCCCTGCCCTTGTATATAAAGGAGCAAGGGGGAGGAGGCGGCCGGCCCGGGAGAGGCGCGCCAAGGGGGGAGTCCTACTCCCACTAGGAGTAGGACTCCTCCTTTTCCTAGTAGGAGTAGGAGAGGGAAGGAAAGGGAGAGGAGGAGAAGGAAAGAGGGGGCCGGCCCCCTTACCCTAAACCAATTCGGTTTGGGCCTTGGGGGGCACGTGCCCCACACTCCCCTTGCTGCCCTCTATTTCCACCAAGGCCCATGTAGGCCCATTAAGCCTCCGGGGGGGTTCCGGTAACCCCCGGTACTCCGGTATATGTCTGAAACCTTCCGGAACCTTTTCGATGTCCGAACATAGTCGTCCAATATATCGATCTTTACGTCTTGACCATTTCGAGACTCCTCGTCATGTCCGTGATCATATCCGGGACTCCGAACTACCTTCGGTACATCAAAACACAAGAACTCATAATACCGATAGTCACCGAACTTTAAGCGTGCGAACCCTACGGGTTCGAGAACTATGTAGACATGACCGAGACACGTCTCCGGTCAATAACCAATAGCGGAACCTGGATGTTCATATTGTCTCCCACATATTCTACGAAGATCTTTATCGGTGAAACCGCATAACAACATACATTGTTCCCTTTGTCATCGGTATGTTACTTGCCCGAGATTCGATCGTCGGTATCCCAGTTCCTAGTTCAATCTTGTCACCGGCAAGTCTCTTTACTCGTTCCGTAGTACATCATTCCGCAACTAACTCATTAGTTACAATGCTTGCAAGGCTTGTAGTGATGTGCATTACCGAGTGGGCCCAGAGATACCTCTCCGACAATCGGAGTGACAAATCCTAATCTCGAAATATGCCAACTCAACAAGTACCTTCAGAGACACCTGTAGAGCACCTTTATAATCACCCAATTACGTTGTGATGTTTGGTAGCACACGAAGTGTTCCTCCGGTAAACGGGAGTTGCATAATCTCATAGTCGTAGGAACGTGTATAAGTCATGAAGAAAGCAATAGCAACATACTAAATGATCAAGTGCTAAGCTAACGGAATGGGTCAAGTCAATCACATCATTCTCCTAATGATGTGATCCCATTAATCAAATGACAACTCATGTCTATGCCTAGGAAACATAACCATCTTTGTTCAATGAGCTAGTCAAGTAGAGGCATACTAGTGACACTCTGTTTGTCTATGTATTCACACATGTGTCATGTTTCCGGTTAATACAATTCTAGCATGAATAATAAACATTTATCATGATATAAGGAAATAAATAATAACTTTATTATTGCCTCTAGGGCATATTTCCTTCAATCTATTTATCTAATCTACTGCAACTTTATCTATCTCTTTATCTGGGAGGGATTGACAACCCCTTATTTACACCGGGTTGCAAGTTTTTGTTCTTTGTGTGTAGGTGTCATTCACGTAGTGTTACGTGGTTCTCCTACTGGTTCGATAACCTTGGTATCATCACTAAGGGAAATACCTATTGTAGTTGTGCTGCATCATCCCTTCCTCTTTGGGGAAATACCAATGTAGTTCAAGCCGCATCAAAAGGAATTTCTAGCGCCGTTGCCGGGGAGACATCATCAACATCTACCAGGTTCCTAATCACAAATCTCATCTCCTTGCAATTTACATTATTTTCCATTTGCCTCTCGCTTTCATCTCCCCCACTTGACAAAAAATTGCCATTTTATTCGCCCTCCTTTTCTTTCGTTGTTTTCTAGCCAGATCTGTTTTTGAGTGCAATCTTGTTGTGTAGTCACGATGACTCAAGAGAACAACAAGTTGTGTGATTTCTCCACTACCAACAACAATGATTTATTTAGCACTCCGATTGCTCCTCCCACCACTAGTGCGGAGTCTTGTGATATTAATGTCTATTTTGTTGAATCTTGTTATGAAAGATCAATTTTCCGGTACTCCTAGTGAGGATGCCGCATCCTACCTTAACACATTTGTGGAATTATGCGATATGCAAAAGAAAAAGATGTGGACAATGATATTATGAAGTTGGAATTATTCTCGTTTTCTTTGCGAGATCGTGCAAAAATTTGGTTTTCTTCGTTGCCTCGCAATAGTATCGATTCTTGGGATAAGTGCAAAGATGCTTTTATTACTAAGTATTTTCCACCCGCTAAATTTATTTCCCTTAGGACTCAAATCATGAATTTTAAGCAACCCGAGCATGAACATGTTGCACAATCTTGGGAAAGAATGAAATTGATGCTAAGAAATTGTCCTACTCATGGTTTAAATCTTTGGATGATCATATAATTTTTTATGCGGGATTGAATTTTGTTTCTAGAAATCTTTTAGATTCTGCTGCGGGTGGTACTTTTATGGAAATTACTTTGGGTGAAGCTACTAAATTGCTTGATAATATTATGTCAAATTATTCACAATGGCATATCGAAAGAGCTCCTACTATTAAAAAAGTTAATTCAGTAGAAGAAGTAAATTCTTTCAGTGAAAAAGTTGATGCTCTTATGAAGTTGGTTTCTAATAAAAATGTTTCTATTGATCTTAATGATGTGCCTTTGTCTACTTTGATTGGGAAAAATAGTGATGCCATAGATGTGAATTTTGTTTCGCGAAACAATTTCAATAACAATGCTTATAGAGGTAATTTTTATCCTAGACCTTTTCTAGGAAATTCCTCTAATAATTATTGTAATTCCTATGGTAATCCTTCTTATAATAATAATAATAGGAACACCTCTGATCTTGAGAATAATATTAAAGAATTTATCAATGCTTAAAAGAACTTTAATACTATGATAGAAGAAAAGTTGAGTAAGATTGATGATATGTCTAGAAGCATTGATAGATGTAGAAAATATACGGATGAAAAAATTTGTGCCTAAGGTTGAGGAACCAATTAAAGCTTTTCTATGGATGAAAGTAAGAAAAGAACCGCTATGCTTAGAGCTAAAAGAGAATTTTTAGAAAAAGTGTTTTCTAGCGATTGCTTTCATAAAAATGATGAAGTTCTTAAAGTGATTGGTGTTTCTTCTATTGATTCCTTGTTTAGTAAAACTAAGATTGATGAAAAAGGGACTGAAGAAGAGTCAACTTTAGTTAAAAGGCGTCCGGATAATTTGGAGGGTGAAAATCTTGTTGAGAAAATTGATAAAAGTGGGTTTGGAGAGGTCAAAACATTAACAAGTGATGTGCCCACTCTTTTGGATTACAAAGACTTTAATTATGATAATTGCTCTTTGATTGATTGTATTTATTTGTTGCAATACATGATAAATTCACCCCATGCTTATGAGCAAAATAAAGCTTTTACTAAACATATTGTTGATGCTATGATGAAAGCTTTGGAAGAAAAGTTGGAACTAGAGATTTCAATTCCTAGAAAAATACATGATTAATGGGAACATACTATCAAAGTCAAGATTAAAAATTATGAGTGTTTTGCTTTATGTGACTTAGGTGCTAGTGTTTCTACAATTCCAAAATATTTATGTGATGTGCTTGGTCTTATCGATATTGAAGAATGTTCTTTAAATTTGCACTTGGCAGATTCTACTACTAAAAGCCTATGGGAAGAATTAATGATGTTCTTATTCTTGCAAATAGGAATTATGTGCCCATAGATTTTATTGTTCTTAATATTGATTGCAATCTGTCTTGTCCTATTATACTTGGTAGACCGTTTTTACGTACTATTGGTGCCATGATTGATATGAAAGAAGGCAATATTAAATTTCAATTTCCACTAAGGAAGGGTATGGAACACTTCCCTAGAAAAAGAATTAAGGCACCATATGAATCAATCATGAGGGACTCTTATGGATCTAGAAATAAAGATGACAATACTTAGATCTATGCATTATGCCTAGCTTGGGGCATAAAACGATAGCGCTTGTTGGGAGGCAATCCAATGAGTAAAATTTATTTTTGTCTTTTTCTTTCTGTTCTTGAGTGTTTGCACAATTATGCTACTGTTATGATTGTGTTTTTATGTTTTAATTAGTGTTTGTGCCAAGCAAAGCCATTGGGATCATGTTGGGTGATAGTTGATTTGATCTTGTTGAAAAACAGAAACTTTGTGCGCCAGTCGTAGAATTATTAAAAATCAGATAAGCACGATAAAATTATGAATTATTTACACAAGATGGATATACAAATTGTATACGTTGTCCTAATTTTCCAGAATTTTTGGAGTTACAGAAGTATTCGAAGTTTTCAGATTGCTACAGACTATTTTGTTTTTGACACATTCTGTTTTCTTTGCATTGTGTTCTTATTTCGATGAATCTAAGGTTTATATTGGAGGGTATAAGCTATAGCAAAGTTGGAATACAATAGATATACTGCAAAAATAATATATGAATGGGTTTGCAACAGTACTTAGAGAAGTGATTTGCTTTTTATACTAACGAATCTCATGAAGGTTTTGTTGAGTTTTGTGTGATTGAAGTTTTCAAGTTTTGGGTGAGATCATGATGGATGAAGGAATAAGGAGTAAGAATAGCCTAAGCTTGGGGATGCCCATGGCATCCCGAGCTATTATCTAAAAGATAAGCAAGCAACTAAGATTGGGGATGCCCAAGTGGCATCCCCTCTTTCTTCTAATGACCATCGGTATTTTACTTGGAGCTATATTTTTATTCGTCACATGTCATGAGTCTTTGCTTGGAGCGTCTTGTATGATATGAGTCTTTGCTTGTTTTGCCTTTTATTTTGTGTCATCTATCCTTGTTGGACACACCTATTTGAGAGAGCCAAAATTATGCTATGATTTGTTACAATTGCTCTCTATGCTTCACTTAAATCTTTTTGAGCTATGGAATTTCTCTAGTGCTTCACTTATATATTTTTTAGCACGGCGTGCTTTAGTAATTTGGAAGAAATGCTCTCATGCTTCACTTAGATTTATTTGAGAGTTGGTAATTTTTTTAATAAATTCTCTCATGCTTCACTTAAATTATTTTGAGAGAAGGAAATTTTTATGCTCATGTTCTTCACTTAGATTTGTTTGAGCTATCAAAAGCAACATATGAAATTAGTCTCAAAGTGATAGATATTCAAGAGGGATATAATAAAAACTTTCATGAAGATCATTGGACAAAATAAACTTAATTCTTTGTAATAGTTTTGCGAAATGATCATATAATATGTGAGTCACGTTGATGAGTAATTATGCTTTAGTAAGAATATTGATGTTAAGGTTTGTGATTCCCTATGCAAGCATGAAAGTAAATAGTTATGTAGTGAAATTATATCCTACTTATGGTGCAATATTCGGTGTTAGTTATGCTTAATGCTCGCTTATGAGATTTTCTGTTTCTTGGTTGGATGCTTCTCAATCTTTTGCTAGCCTTCACTTGCACTAAGTATGATTACTACTTGTGCATCCAAAATCCTTAAACTAGTTTTGCCATATGAGTCCACTATACCTACCTATATGCGGCATTCTTTTGCCGTTCTAAGCAAATTTGTATGTGCATCTCTAATCTTCAAAATAATTTTCCTTTTTGTATGCTCGTACCGCTCATGAAACGGTAGGGGTGGCTGATATTTTTCCATGCTAGATGTGTTGTTCTCAAGATGAGTGTTTATTCACTTTTCATTGCACGAGAGTACGGCAAAGGTATTAGGGATGCCCAGTCCCACAATGGAAAATGAATTTGCTTTATGTTGTCAAATAATAGATTCCTTGGAAAGTGTTGGTATGGACGACACCCGAGGATTCGATTAGCCGTGGAATGTGAAAGTATGGTGGAAAAAGGAATAAACTTTATTTCCTATGATATATCTGGCATGGAAAGTATTGGGAACTACTCGATCGTTTTTGTTGACAGGAAAAGCATGTCACCCAAAATGTTTTATCTCTATCTTTTTTCCTTTGAGCTATGGCACCTCTACAAATCCCTACTTCCCTCTATGAAGGGTCTTTCTATTGACTTTATGCAATTTTTATTTTTATTTGAGTCTGCATCTTATCTTATAAAGCACCAACTAAAGGGCACTACGATCGTACTTGAGCACTGGGTGTAGCTAATATGCGAGTATGTTTCATGAGTGGGTTAGCGATTGAGCATAATGGGCTAGGGATAACTTGCTTTAGTGTTGATATTTTGAAAGGCATGATTACTTGTTGATATGCTTGAGTATTGAAATCTTCATGTCAAAACTAGACTATTGCTTTGAATCGTATAAAAGTCCAAATGTCCATGCTACAAAATAAAAGAATATGTGATGAACATGTAGGCAGCATTCCACATCAAAAATTCTGTTTTTATCATTTACCTACTCGAGGACGAGCAGGAATTAAGCTTGGGGATGCTGATACGTCTCCAACGTATCTATAATTTTTTATTGTTCCATGTTGTTATATTATCATTCTTGGATATTTTACAATCATTTTATAGCAACTTTATATCATTTTTTGGGACTAACCTATTGACATAGTGCCCAGTGCCAGTTGCTGGTTTTGCTTGTTTTTTACTTCACAGAAAAGCAATACCAAACGGAGTCCAAATGCAGCATAACTTTTTGGAGAATTTTTCTGGGTCAGAAGACACAAGATGGGCCAAAGAAGTACCAGAGGGGTGCCCCTAGGGGGGCACAACCCACCTGGGGGCCCAGGCGCGCCCTGGTGGTTTGTGCCCACCTCAGTGGCCTCCCGCATCGCCTCTTTGCTCTATAAATACCCCAATATTCCAAAAACCCCAGGGGAGTCGACGAAACACAATTCCAGCCACCGCAAGTTCCAGAAACCACATATCCAATCTAGACACCATCACGGAGGGGTTCATCATCCTCATTGGTGCCTCCCTGATGATGCATGAGTAGTTCATTGTAGACCTACATGTCCGTGGTTAGTAGCTAGATGGCTTCCTCTCTCCCTCTTTTGATTCTCAATACAGTGGTCTCTAATAGATCTAACTCTTTTTGCGGTGTGTTTGTTGGGATCCGATGAACTTTGAGTTTATGACCAGATCTATGTTTTTATCCATGAAAGTTATTTGAGTCTTTTGATCTCTTATATGCATGATTACTTATAGCCTCGTATTTCTTCTTCGAATCATTGGTTTAGTTAGGCCGACTAGATTGATTTTTCTTGCCATGGGAAGATGTGCTTTGTGATGGGTTCGATCTTACGATGCTCAATCCCAGTGACAGAAGGGGAAATGACATGTATGTATCATTGCTATTAAGGATAACAAGATGGGGTCCATTCCTACATGAATACATCTTGTCTACATCATGTCATTGTTCTTATTGCATTACTCCGTTTCTCCATGAACTTAATACACTAGATGCATGCTAGATAGCGATTGATGTGTGGAGTAATAGTAGTAGATGCAGGCAAGAGTCGGTCTACTAATCTTGGACGTGATGCCTATATAATGATCATTGCTTGGATATCGTCATAATTATTTCAAGTTCTATCAATTGCCCAACAGTAATTTGTTTACCCACCGTATGCTATTTTTATCGAGAGAAGCCACTAGTGAAATCTACGGCCCCAGAGTCTCTTCTTTATCATATTTGCCTTCGAGATCTATTTTTATTTGCTTTTATTTTTCAGATCTGTTAATCCAAAAACCCAAAAATACCTTGCTGCAATTTATTGTTATTTATTTTATCTTGCGTTCCCGCGAGATCTATTTATCTAATCTACTACAACTTTATCTATCTTTTTACCCGGGAAGGATTGACAACCCCTCTTTTACGTCGTGTTGCAAGTATTTATTCTTTGTGCGCAGGTGTCATTCACGTAGTGTTGCATGGTTCTCCTACTGGTTCGATAACCTTGGTCTCATCACTAAGGGAAATACCTACTGTAGCTGTGCTGCATCATCCCTTCCTCTTTGGGGAAATACCAACATAGTTCAAGCCGCATCACTATGCATCTCCATGGATAGATCTTGCGTGTCCATAGACATTTTTTGTTTTCCATGCAACATTCCCCAACAGTGGCATCCGAGCCAAGTCTATGCGTAGATGATATGCACGAGTAGAACACAAAAGATTTGGGTGGTGATGGTCATACTGATTACCACCAACGTGTTATTTTGATTCGGTAGTATTGTGGGATGAAGCGGCCCGGACCAACCTTACATGTCCACGCACATGAGACCGGCCGGTTCCACTGACTGACATGCAACTTGTTTCTCATAAAGGTGGCTGTCGGATGTCTATTTCTCCTACTTTAGTCGAATTGAATTTGACTACAGCCGGTCCTCGAAGAAGGTTAAAACAACAAACTTGATGATCACCGTTGTGGGTTTTTTTGTGTAGGTAAGAATGGTTCTTACTAGTTGCCCGTAGCAGCCACATAAAACTTGCAACAACAAAGTAGAAGACGTCTAACTTGTTTTTGCAGGGCATGTTGTGATATGATATGGTCAAGATATGATATGATATATGTTGATGTATGAGATGATCAAGTTTTGTAATAAGTTCACGACTTGCATGTCGATGAGTACGACAGCCGGTAGAAGCCTTAGGGTTCTCTTTAATTATTGTATGACCTGTGCGTCACACTACAAAAAAAAGACACATCCGTGACATTTTGGGCCGAATGGAATTTTTTCTGTCATACATATGACACTTCTATGACGATAATTGCGACAAAACCCGGTATCATCATAGATGTGGTGGGCTCCTACTTCTATGACAAAAAATCATGACAGAAAATGGGTTTTTCGTCCTTGGCGGGCCGGAGACGCAGTTGCATGACATTCTTTGGGCCATCCATGACGGAAAAAACCGTGGTAGAAGTGAGGGGGAGGAAAATTTCGGGGAGTTCCCGGTTACGGTGGGAGGTCGGGGGCCGAGCAATGCGCGTTTCTCTCGTACACGTACGCGCGTGTGTGCGAGGCGTTGGCTCTAACTGAACCCGAGCGAGGCATTGTGCTCTAACTGAACTCGAGCGATTGCACTGCAGGCTACGCGTTACTGAACCCGAGCGGTTGACCGATGGCTGTTAACTGAACCCGATCGAGCAATTCCTTCGCTACTGCTGCTAACTGAACCCGATCGATGGGATGAACAGTGAGTGTTGTGCGGGGGGGGGGGGGGGTGGATGAATAGTGAGCGGTGGCATTGCCTCTGGATGAACATGACCCCGTGGTGTGGTGGAGGGCTGGATAAACAGTAGACGATGGAGGGGTGCCCGTGGAGGGGTGGATGAACAGGACCCCGTGGTGTGGAGGGCTGGATGAACAGTAGACGGTGGAGGGGTGGTTGAACAGGACCCCGTGGTGTGGAGGGCTGGATGAACAGTAGATGGTGGAGGGGTGCCCGTGAAGGGGTGGTTGAACAAGACCTCGTGGTGTGGAGGGCTCGATGAACAATAGACGGTGGAGGGGTGGTTGAATAGTAGCCGGTGGAGTAGCATGCGGTGGAGGCTGGATGAACAGGAGCCCGTGGAGGCTGGATGAACGGGAGCCCGTGGAGGCTGGAGGAGGTCGACGGTGGAGATGAACAGTATCCCGTGGAGTCCTGTTTTGCGGTACGCCACACCCCTCCCGATGAACAGGACCCCCATTTTGACTGTAGCGCTCCAACACAAGTCCGTTTCATCCGTTTTGCGGTACGCCACACCCCTCCCGATCAACATGACCCCCGTTTGGACCGTAGGAGGTCCGTTTCCTCCATTTTGCGGTACGCCAGACCCCTCCCGATGAACAGCATCCCGTTTCGAACGTGGCCGGTCGAACACAAGGCCGTTTCCTCCGTTCTGCGGTACGCCAGGCCTCGTTTCCATCGCCTATTCTGTCCAAGCCCTCCCGATGAACACGATGCATTCCGTTGCCTCCCCATGAACACGACGCATTCCGTTGCCTCCCCATGAACACAACGACGACGCTGTTTCTCCGTTCCGACCCAGCCATGTACACGAGCCCTGGCCGTACGTATGCGCGAGTATGTGTTTGAGACCCCGCCCGTATGTACACATACGTGGCCATAGTTTCTTTCTTGCACCCTGGCCGCTGTACGTACGTGTAAATGCTATGTGCGCGCCTCTACTACGACACGTGCGCGCCTCTACATCGACCAGTATGTACGTACACGTTCGCGACCAGAATGACAACGCTACGTACGCTTCGACCAGGTGGGTCCCGACTGTCAGGCACTTCCTTGCCTGCGAAGATGTAGCTGGTTGGTCCTAGTAGTCAGGGGGCGAATCATTTTTTTCGCCCGGACGCACTTCCTTGCATGTGAAGATGTAGCTGGTGGGTCCCAGCAGTCAGGGGGAAACGTTTTTTTCGCGAAATACAGTGGCCCTTCCGGTGGGTCCTAGCTGTCAGGTGGAGGAATCATTATTTTCCGCGTAATAAGGAGGCACTTCCTTGCTACGGCCATGGACCCAGCTGTCAGCCTCTCCACGTACAGTCCACGTCCGATGGAAGTCGTTCCTTGACCACGTGACCATGCCGCGCTGAGAGCACCAGGGCGGTGGACGACGGCGAGGCCTAGGAAGGGGACGACACGGAG
This sequence comes from Triticum aestivum, assembly GCF_018294505.1. NCBI lineage: Eukaryota > Viridiplantae > Streptophyta > Magnoliopsida > Poales > Poaceae > Triticum > Triticum aestivum. The sequence continues at coordinate 161,262,393 of NC_057809.1, forward strand.
GCAGGGAAGACTCGGCAGTTGTTTCCCACGCGGAGGGGAGTATGACTATACGAGGGTTCACTGGTTCATCTGCCGTCGCCGGAGAATAACAGCAGGTGTGGGTGAGTAGAGGGATGGCTAGGCCAGCGATGGGAGTACGGTCGGGTGGTGAGGCCTGCGCGGCAGCACAGCCGACCGCGAGGAGGAGGGAGCAGGCAGTCCCGCCGGCGCTTGTTTGAGCGGTTGGAGCAGGAAGAGCAGAGATTGAAGAAGCACGACGGCCGTTGGATGGACATCCAACAGTCAGTGCTTGTGCGTCAACCTTTTTTTAGGAAAGCCTCAAATATGTGGAAAACAACATACAACCCATCTGCCATTATTTCTAATAATTTACAGCCCATTTGCTAATTCTTAAGGTTTTTTTGGAGCCCATATTCTTTTTGTTAGCATTACAGCCCATATTGTGGCAACGTTAAAAAATTATATGAAATTTTGCATATTTCGGTGCAGTCTGAACTGTTTTTAATTCCGAAATTTCGACTCACATTCAAACTGATTTTAAAAATAAATGTATATCAATATAAAATCCAACAAATTCTCCACGCATAAAAATTAATGTAATTTAAAATCTTGAAATGAAAAAATAGATATTTGAAACTAATTGCCGGTTTGATTTGTTTTAAAAATGTACAACCCATTTCTCATTACTGATGGGCCATTTTCTCGGCCAGCCGAATGAAAGCTCTCCTCGTCTTGAAAGATTTGCAGCCCAACAGGCCTGACAAAGCGACTTACTTGGCAAATCACAAAAAAACTGGGTTGTGGCCGTGGACCCAGCTGTCAGCCTCTCCTTGTACAGTACTCTCCCGATGGAAGTCGTTCCTTGACCATGTTGGCCACGCCGTGCAGAGAGGACCACGGCGGTGGACGACGACGAGGCCTAGGAAGGGGACGATGCGACAGTGGAAGCCCGCACGGAGAGGACAATGAGGGTTCACTGGTTCGGCTGTGGTGTGAGGCCGTCGTTGCCGCAGGGCCTGGCCAGCGGTGGGAATAGTAGGGGCGGTGAGGCCTCTGCGGCAGCACAGCCGTCCACGGGAGGTAGGAGCATGCGACACGACCGACGCTGCTTTGGGCGGCTGGAGCAAGAAGGCCAGAGGTTGAAGAAGCACTACGGCCGTTGGATGGACATCGTACGGTCACTGGAGCTACAATCATTCATATTGACTAAGTTGACAAAGCCCTTCGTCCCCATCAACTTAGTAGGCCCACAAGTCAGCCTCCCAGCAAGGTGGGTCCCAGCTAGCCAGGGGGAGTATTCATTTTTTTGTGCGTAATAAGGAGGCACTTCCGGTGGGTCCGAGCTGACAGTGGGGGGAATGTTTTTTTCATGAAATATGGTGGCCCGTCCGGTGGGTCCCAGCAGTCAGGGGGAAACAATTTTTTTCGCAAAATACTGGTGGCTCATCTGGTGGCTCCCCGCTGCCAGGTGGAGGAATAATTATTTTCCGCGTAATAAGGAGGCACTTCCTTGCGACTGCCGTGGACCCAGCTGTCAGCCTCTCCACATACAGTACTCTTCCGATGGAAGTCGGTCGTTGACCACGTTGACCACGCCGCGCCAAGAGCACCAGGGCGGTGGACGACGGCAAGGACTAGGAAGGGGACAACTTGGAGCCGGGGAAGACGCAACAGTGGATGCCCACACAAAGAGGAGTACAAGGGTTCACTGGTTCGGCTGCGGTCGCTGTAGAATAACAGGGGGTTTGGGTGAGTAGAGGGATGGCCTGGCCAACGGTGGGAGTAGTAGGGGGCGGTGAGGCCTCCGCGACATCACAACCGGCCACGGGAGGCAGGAGCACGCGGCACGACCGGCGCTGGTTTGGGCGGCTGGAGCAAGAAGACCATAGGTTGAAGAAGCACTACGGCCATTGTATGAACATCGTACGGTAACAGGAGCTAGAATCGTTCATATTCACTAAGTTGACAAAGCCCTCCATCCCCGTCAACTTGGTAGGCCCACAAGTCAGCCTCACACTATGCTGGGTTCTAACTGGTAGGGGGAATGTTCATTTTTTTGCGTAATAAGGAGGCACTTCCTTGCGTGCGAAGATAGCTGGTGGGTCCGACATGTCAGCAGGGGGCACTTTATTTCGCGAAATATAGAGGCCCTTCCGGTGGGTCCCAGATGTCAGGTGGAGGAATCATTATTTGTGCGTAATAAGGAGGCATTTCCTTGTGTGCGGCCGTGGACCCAGCTGTCAGCCTCTCCACGCACAGTCTACTTCCGATGGTGTCGTTCGTTGACCACGTTGACCACACCGCACCGAGTGCATCCAAGGTGGTGGACGACAGCGAGGCCCCGGACAGCAACGAGCCGGAGATGGGAAGACGCGGGAGTAGAGTCGCAGACACAGAGGTGTACGAGGGTTAACTGGTTCTAGTGTGGTGTGGTTCGGCAGTCGGTGGAGAAGAACAGGAGGTGTGGAGGGGTGGAGGGATGGCCTGGCCAACGGTGGAGTAGCGCTTCATAGCGAAGCGTGCTAAGCAGAGCTGCTAGTAGCAGGAGGCGGGAGGTGGTCCCGGTGGCGCTGGAGGAAGAAGACAAGAGATTGAAGATGGATGCCGGTCGTTGGATGTAAATCCAACGGCTAACATGTCAGAATCATTTGTTGACTAAATTGACAACGACTTGCATTGGCTTCGACCTATTGGCCCACATTTCAGCCTCCAAAAATGTGGCACGTATTCAACCCAGTTTTTTAGAATTTACAGTCTTTTTTTTTGCGCGGTAGAATTTACAGTCAATTTGATCTTTTTTGAATTACAGCCATTAGCTGGGCTGGGTGAACAAATAATGTAGTGTCCATGCGGCCCATTTATTTTATTTCCTAAAAAATTATAGCCCATTTGCACTTTCTCGAAATACACGATTTTGCTGGGCTGATTCTAATTATAATGTTGGGTTGGGCCAGCAATGTTATCAAAAAATAAAAAGGGGCTAAGCATTTTTTTATAAATATATTTAAATAATAAGTGATATTATTACATTCGTCCTTTAATCTTACCAAGCTTTTGTACACAATCACTAGGATTTTCGTGCCAAAACAATCCAGGATTTTATTTGTTAAGAAATTATTTTTATAAGTTAATAAGATGTGGGATATTGTTTTCTTACATATGTAAGTATCTATTAAATATATGATGACAATAAAAATAATATATAATAACATATAAAATATATTTTTTAGAAAAACAGGGAGCATCTCCCCGGTTCCATTGCTGAGAACGAAATCACAACATATTCTGATACAGCAGCTCAAAGAGCAGTTCGAAAGCAAAGGTAGAAAAGCTACAAACTAGGGGGTGGATGAACAAGTTCTCTGAATAACACAAATCACCCGAGCGGTGCCAAAGGCAGAGCGGATAGAGCACTCAAATGACACAAGGAGGGTCCAGCGAAGCCTTCATGGTCTTCAGCCGAGGGGCCGTGTCAGCCCGCGACGACCAGTAAGCAAGCAGAGACACCGGGCTGGAAGGCGTAGCATGGTGGATGTCCCTCTATTTTCGGCGCCAGGTTCCCATCATCTTCATCAGAGATCTTGAGACGAGCCCACGGGTCTAGCCCCATAGCAGGTCGAGCCTTGTTCAGCCACAAGTGATCGCCAACGGTTTCTGGAGGGATCTTGTTAGGGTTTCCACGAAGCTCATCAACTTGTCCTTGTCCGATCCAGAGGAGAGAATCGGCCAGTTCCTCACCATGTTCCTAATCAACCTCAAGACATGCGGAATGGAAATCCAGGAGGTGTTACTGAAAATCATAGCATTTCTATATTTCCAGAGGAACCAAAGGACAGCTGAGCTAACAGTGTTTAAAACTGAGCACTTTTTGGTAGCAATCCAGAATCTGGCGACAGATTTGAAGATGAGCCAATCTGACTAGAGAAATATTCCTTAATGTGGGCCCAGAGATGTTTAGCAACTATACATTCAAAATATAGGTGAGAACAAGACTCTTCTTCCAAGCAGTAAACACAATCAAGGGGTTTGATGATGTGTCTCTTCCTAAGGTTATCCCTAGTCATCAAATTGTTTTTTGAGAGAAGCTAGAGAAATACATGAATTTTAGGGGGAACTCTCAATTTCCAGACAGCAGGTATAAACACGGGTTGAACCCCTCTAAAGTTGATAACATGATAGAGGGATATGGAGGAATACTTCCCCTTATTGTCCAGCTGCCAAATCAGGGCATCTGGCTCGGCAGTAAAGGTAATGCTTTTGGCAATTTCCTCCAACTGGAACCATTGTTCCATGAGACTATCACTAAAGTTCCTTCTAAAAGAGAATTTTAGGCATTGACCGTCCCAAACTTCATTGACACTTTTGTTAAGCTCATTGCGGACAGAGTAAATAGGCCAAAATTGGACTGCTAGGGGGATGTGCCAAACCAAGTATCTTCCCAGAACCTGGTTCTGCTCCCATCCCCTATGTTCCATTTGTAGCCAAATTTCATAGCATGCATAATAGATTTTAATCCTTTCCAGAATCTAGAGGTCTTAGGGTTGGATGTAGGGACAAAAATATTAGTTTTATTTCCTAGGTATTTATGGGCAATAAGAAGCTTCCAGGGTTTTAGGTCTTCCTCATAGAATCTTTTAATCCAAGACCCTAGAAGACAGATGTTAATTTCTTGGAGGTTAGGTATGCCTAGGCCTCCAAAATCTTTTTTCATAGAGACTAGGGACCAATTAGCAAGGTGTAGCTTCCTATTTCCCTCAAAATCATTCCACAAGCAATGAGACATCTGAGAATTGATGAGGTTCACTGCCCATTTAGGGAACTTGAAGAAGGAGAGGAGATACACTGGAATGCTAGACAAACAAGCCTGTATGAGGATCAATCTACCTCTGTAAGAGAGAAGTTTGCCCCTCCACCCAGCAATCCTTTTAATGATTTTATCCAGAAGAGGTTGGATATCCTCTCTCCTCAGTTTATAATAGTGGAGAGGGATACCTAGGTATTTAATGGGGAAGTTACCTTTATTACAGACTAGAATAGAGAGGAAGTCAGCTAACTCCTGATCATCCATATTGATAGGGATGAGTTCACTTTTAGAGTAGTTGATTCTCATGCCTGAGACTTGTTCAAACCAGGTTAGAACAATTTTCAGATTGCTAGCATGTGTGGAGTCATTGTCTAAGAAAAGGATGGTATCATCTGCATATTGAAGGCAGATGATGCCACCAGGGCAGACCTTAGGACAGAGCCCTGCAATCAGACTATGATCAGCAGCTTTGCTCAGCATTTTAGTAACAACGTCCACTACTAATTTAAACAAAAGCGGGGAGATGGGGTCACCTTGACTAAGGCCTTTACCAGCAAGGAAAAAATCATTTTCACAGTTATTTAACTTGACCCCAACAGACCCCCCATGAGTAAGTTGCTGGATACAACTCTCCTCTATGAAAGGCTTGGAAAAGATCTAAGAGATCATTTTTCACCAAGTCCCAAAAATGCTGGTAAAACAAGAAGGGAATCCCATCAGGACCAGGAGCCCCATCAGGATAAGAGCTCAAAATGGCTTCCTTCACCTCTGTCTAGATTAGCTTCCTCATTGGAGTTCCACCCTTAGGTAGTTCTTCTAAATCTCCTGATTTTCATCTGCCAATTTTCTAGGGGGCAGCTGCTCCCAGTAGGCTCATTCTAGATTTTCCTAACTAGCTTAGTAAAATCTTCTCTAAGCAACCACCACTTTTCAAATTTAAAACTATTGATCTTTGGAGTTTGGTTAATACCAGAGTCCCAGAGCAAAGGAGTGTGGTCACTACCACATCTGGGCAGAGCTCTACAACTAGAAAGGGGAAAGAAACTATCTAATTCTATGTCACAGAAAATTCTGTCAATGGTGGACATAATCCTGGAGCAGCACTTCCAACATATCTAGCAGAACTGCGGGTTTTCCTTCTGACAGGGCAATTCTCAACTTTATGGGTAACCATTTTGCAGATAAAACAACTCTTGGGCTTGACACATTTATCCAAATGATGCCCTAGTTCCCCACAGTTGTAGCAGATCACCTCAGAGTATGCCATAAGGCCCGAAGCAGGGGCAGGAGCAGTTTTCTGGATGTCCTATCTCTTCTTTTGCTGATTCTTGCCTTGAGATTTCCCACTGATCTGAGAGTCAGAACCACCAGCAGATTGATCTTGGGCAATTACAGGAGCCTGCCCAGATTGTGCCCCCATTTGGGGCAGAGGTGGGTCGTACCACTGCCCAACCGGCGCTCCCCCCATTGTGATAGGGGAAATTCATCGGAGTTCCTGGTTCCTTCTCATCCTCCAGCCAGATGTTGTCTCTCAGGAAGCAGAAATAACCACCAGACAACTCAATTGAAGTAGATTGCAAGCCTAATTTCAATCTTCTACAGGTTTGGGGGAGAGGTAAGGTAGGGGATCCACCTACTCCGGCTCCGGTGGCGTGCTGGTGGGCAGGAGTCCAGTCAAGCATTCCCATCTCGTAGCACGACGTGGATCTCCTGAATTCACTTCTCCTTTCGCCCATCGAACGAATGCAATCGGCGACTCACTAGGGTGGGGCATCCTGTGCTTCTCCGAGAAATCTCCTTCGAAGTAGATCCGCAGGGCTAGATTCAGCAGCTCCCAATCCACATGATCCTTGCACATCCGAGCATACCTGCGCGAGTGAGAGAACGAATTCGGTCCCTCCCCGGCTTCCTCCCTCGCAGCTTCCTCCTCTGCTTCCCTCCATTCGCGTGTGCACTGGGTCCAAGAGAGAGCGTCGTCGCGGATCCGCATCACCCGCTCCCTCCATCTCCTCCCTCGAGTCTCCCACAGCAGCGCCGGGGCGACGGAGTCGGGCGGCTGGAGCATCCGCGGGAAGGCTTTGTAGACATGTGGGAGATGCATCTTGTACATCTGCCTGTCTTCCAGCCATTCCCCCGTGGATATGGCCGGCGACTCCATGGGGCGCGTGAGCGGACTTGCTGAGGGGGGCAGGCGCGCCCGGAGTCAGGAGGCGGGGGGTGGCGGCGAGATCTATGGCGGCGGCGAGGGTGGAGGTGGTGGCGGGGGCGAAGGGGATCGCGAGAGCGGTCATCTATTTGCCAATTATGTGAACTAAACAGTCAACATATAAAATAATTTAAATATATATAATATAGTTAGAAGGGAAACATAAGTTGGACCTGGCGTTCCTATTCTTATATAGAAAAATAGAATAGACCTCTGCGTTTTCTTCAAAAAAAACATAAATTAGGCTGCCAAAAATAAAACCTCGGATGGGAGGTCCATAGGCCGGTCGATACATGACGGCCCTAAGAAAATACAAACAGGCCTATGGACCTCCCATCCGAGGACGTGGGCTGTGGATGTTAAAAATGAAAGCCTAGACGGGGCAGCCCAAAACCACGTCCAACACTTGCCAAAACTTCGTCCCTCGTTTTCTCTGTGTTTCGCACACTCGACATTGTGTGGGCATTTTGACTGTGCATGATATGAAGATGTGCTATGCATGAATGTTGATCAGCATGATGTTAACTGGCTGGTAGTTTGATTTTCGACCATGAATAAAACTTCCAATATGATGTTAACCCTATTTGAAAAGGCCGTGTTAATATAAATGCTCTGCCTCTGAAAGTTGCAGTTTCTTATCTGAAACTGAACTTGCAGTTTCTTATCTGAAACTGAAACTTGCAGTTTCTTCTCTGAGAATCACATTGTCTGCACTTTTATACTCCTATGAAACTACATTTTTTTAAGTGCTGAAAATAGATATCTAGAATTCATAAAATACTTCATATGATCAATACCGCAAATCTGAAATTCAAAAGACATTCATATATGAAAGTACTCTCAAAATACATAACACAAAACATAATTCACAACCTGCAAATACTGACAACCCTAAGCTCCTCCTGACAATTCACAACCTGCCCGACTATTGGGCTGGGGGTGACAGCCCCCTCCTATTCCTCGGCGGCAGACAGTCGCCCTGTGAGATGATGTGAATAGAGAGGGAGACGATGGCGGGTAAGCATCATCGGGCCAACTACTTTTCTCCTCTTGCAGTTGGGTTCGGTCGACGAAGACTCCACCGGCTCGCTCTGGCAGGACACCCTCACAAACGGCACCCTGTAGATGCTCGATCCTTCAATCTCTGGTGGATGCTCCATCTGGGATCGATACTCCCACCACCGCTCCCTCACGATTGGATTCGGTGAATCTGTTTGCTCCATGGCCCAGAGGAGCAGCTCTATGTACTCCGGCGCGACTCCCTCCAGGAGTATCACCGCCTTTTCGCTCTGTTGCAGATATTTGGCCATGGATGTCGCCGTCGCTGCTAGTTGGTCCTTGTTGTCAAACCAAGACTGTATATCCAACATCCTAGCTAGCTTCACAGGGTCGCCGTCTGCGATCCTCACGTATCGGCTGTACTCCTCCATCGATCTACTTCTCCACAGCACCTTCACTCGCCGGCGGTGGTTTTTGAATGGAAGAGGAGAGGAGCATCCCTGGTTTTGGATTAGAACGGGAGAGGAGCGAGGCTGGTTTTGGACTGGAATAGGAGAGGAGGGGCGATGGTTTTGAAATGGAAGAGGAGAGGAGCGGCGCTGCATTTAGATTGGAACAGGAGAGGAGCGGCGATGGTTTAAGAGGAGAAGAGCGGAAGAGCGGCACTGGTCTTGGAAGTATTTTTTTGTTGTTTCGCGTATTTTGGGTCAAAGTTTGACCACGTACTGTATTTGACAAGAAAAATGTGAATGCATGTCACCAAAAATTGTATCGTTTGGTTCGTATCTGAATGTACTTTCAAATTATACTCCCTCCATTTTTGTATACAAGGCCACAAACTCATATTACAGGTACCAAGGTAAAAATCAATGCTATGTTTAAGTCAATGTTGCAAGCTAGCTTGTCACCTTGATTGTCGTGTTAATTAATGTGGTTTTCTCTCTCCCAAGCACAACAAGCCAACCCTCTTACTCCTCATTGGTTGATTAATGTTGGGAATGCAAGCTAACCTTCTCACTCTCGCATGCACACAAGGGATATTAATGTCCTCGGGTGCTAGTACGAGGCAAACGCCATCAATTTTGCCTCGATTAATGTTAGTGGCCTTGTATAGTTGCAAATTGTAATTTTTATAGTGGCCTTGTATACAACGTATAACATATATTTTATGTGCGAAAATCATGGTCAATTATGACCTAGAATAAAAGGGAGACTAGTTAATGTGGGGTCGCCTTCTTAATTGAAGGGTAATTTGATTTTGATTTTGATCCAGTCAGAGCGCGCCGGCCCTCTCGTCCAATCCTAAATCGCTGCCACACGCTCCTCTCCCTCTTCTCCATTGCAAAACCACCTCCTCTCCTCTCCATCATCTCCATTCCAAAACCACCGTCTCACCTCTCCCTCTTCTCTATTGCAAGACCACCGTCTCTCCTCTGTTTTCTAGACGCTTTGCTCCATGGCGCGGGCGCAATCCATGGATACAAAATTAGTATATTGTATACTATTTAAAAGTCAAGGGCAGGGCTTTTCCTGCGCGGTAGGCGGTGGGGCAGTTCCGCCTTGTCAGTTCGGCAGAGACGCGAGAAGACGAGGGAGTAGGCTGCTGCAAACGTAGGGCTGTGTGATTTGACAGCGAGTTACTGCTGGACAGGTGGGGCCCCGTGATTTGACTTGCCATTATCATTTTAACTGTGGCGCTACGACCGGCGTGAGTCTCCCAGATTCCTGACCACCTCCATACAGGTGCCTCTCCCAATGCTCCACCATGTAGTAGAGGCTGGCTCTTGCATGAGAGCCCACTTCTCCACTTTTTCCTTGCCTCTCTTTCCTCCACATATGCAAAAATGCCATGTAAAGCGCACTATTGTACTTACTTTTACTTGCTCCTACAGGTGCTTAAGCTTGCCACATAAGTATAAAGTCTGATGTGGCAAGTTAATCAAGAAGAGAGAGACTAGTTTGGTGACCCAAGGAAGAAACGGTGCTAAGCGCGTGTACCTAGGTGAAAAGACAATTTTGAGTCTATAGCTAATTAAATGAAGCAAACTTAGAAACACCATTTCATTGGAAGAGGTCACTCCTTGGCAAATGTAATAAATACACGCGCTTAGCACTGTTTCTTCCTTGAGTACGAAGAAAGAGATAAAGAGGAGTAAAAAATACACTTATAGCCAACCTTGTTGTAGTATGAGTGACTAATTGATGACTATGTATGACATGCCAACATCAAATAGCCTAACGCACCATGTTAAATCTGCAAGGGCGCGACCACGCGAGCGACGCGATGGTCGTGGTAGGCGTGACCATGATACGGGCTGCTGGCAGCCCTTGGATCTGAGATCAAACGGTCGCATGCTAAGTTGCTGAAAATTTGCAGAATAACCCTCCAGGATAGGATATTCACCCATAGGTCTAGAATCACGCAATGCAATCGTTTGATCTCAGATCCAAGGGCTCTCGGAAGCCCGTATCATGGGAGAATGGAAAGCCACTACCATGCCGTTCGCACGCTAGCAGTTCGCTCCTACTCGTCCCTGCATATCCTTCAATACTATGGCGGTTCGCTCCTAGTCGTCCCGTCCATTCACATTACGGCAGTTCCACTAATCCTAACCCTCCTCCCAAATCCATGCATCCCAAATCTCCACGATCGGCAGTGAGTACAAGGTTAGAACCATCATCGACGATGAGTTCGACGTCATCTACACCCATTCTTCCGCGACGGTGAAAGGATGCCTTTCTCGCTTCAGACACATGTTCGAAGACTCATATGATGAGTGGGTCGCTGGGCTAGATGTTGAGTACACCACAGTCCTGGGACGAGAGAAGGATCTAAAGGACGAAGAGAGGAAGAAGCCCGCCGTGATCCAGGTTTGCGTGCATGACTTATGCTTGGTCTACCACATATGCTATGCCGACGTTGAGTGCCAGGATTTTAAGGACTTCCTCGAGAGCAACCTAGTCAAATTCGTTACTGTAGACTTTGGTAACGACAAAGAAGTCCTGCATTGGATAGGCCTCGTTGTAGGCAACACCTTCGACCTCTAGAAGAATCGGCTAGTGTCCTCTTATCATCCTTCAATGCTGACCCTGGCAGGAGCCATGGTTCATCCTTCATACGGTAAACTGGAGAAACCTCATTACACGTTTCATCGTCATGCATGGCAGCGGAATTTACTAGATATAGACCACATCCACTATGCTGCAATGGATGGCTACCTTTGCTTCAATATCTATAAGGGTTGGATGAAGAGCAACAGCCAAGTGTGTGGTTCAAGCAAAGAAGTATCGGCCGAGAGGAAGAGGGACAAGGACGAAGTCAAGGACGTGGACGAGGACTCCGAGTAAGGTGGCAGTGTCGTTGCTCATGGTGGTTCTAATGCAGTGTCTACCGGAATAGTTGCAAAGTTTAATTTCAGGTGTGCTTAATTTAATTTGAGGGGTGTGTTGTGCTGAGCCCCCAGCAGAACTATGTTATATTTCTTCTCGTTACTTTAACTCTTCAGTACGTACATACTAGTATTTCTTACATTTCATCTTTTAGTTGGTATAGTACTACCACTCGTTTCTTCACATTATATACGTACAATATATATGGCCAACATCATATAGCCAACAATTTAGTTGTCAAAGAATTTCAGGGTGCTTAGTTTTGTCAAAGAATTCCAGGATGCTTAGAAGGTGCTTGGATCCAAGGGACTTATTTTAGTCTGACTAAAAATAGTCTCTTTAAGAGGCTAAAGTTCCAAGCACCCCTGACTAAAGAGGGGGTACCCCTACTAAAATGTGGATTAGTCCTCTCTCTACTCATTTAACTCCTCTCCTTTAACACAGGCGATTTCTGGATTGGAGGGTTTGGAGGATAACAAATGCTCATTAACTTGATTTTAGCCTTTTTAGTATTTGGATCCAAGCATGGGTGAGACTAGCATGTTTTAGTCCCACTACTTTTAGTCATGGGACTAAAACGTATCCAAGCACCCTCTTAGTTTTATTTGAGGGGTGGGTTGTGCTGGACACCATTATTGTGACTAGCCTTTTTAATAGTACTATATGCTTAATTTGGCGATGAGCACTCTCTATATGTACCACCTTTTTTTTAATTTCAAGTTTTGCTCCATGGCGCAATCCATCGATACTACTGCTGTACAAAAGTATACATTTTTTAAAAGGCTAGAGGGCGGGGCAGTCTAGCTTGGTCGGTTTCACGAGAGGTGAGGGCCTTTGTGTGATTTGACGGCTCATTACTGCTGGAAGGCGGGGCCTTGTGATTTGACTGCTCGTATAAATGCGTCGACGACCTGATCGAGGAGGAGCAAAGAACCGTGCGGTATACTCAAGTTTTCCACTGGAGTAGTACTGCGACGGAGGAGCACGAAACACGGCAACCCAGTGCCATATGGCGATAAAAAATGATCTAATTTGCTAGCCATCTCATTGTTAGCATTGTTCTATTCATTCCCTCAAAAAAACATTGTTCTATTCATGCCTTGCAGAGAACGTGACACATGCGGCGAAACAACCGAAGCAAAAGATGAAACACAGGAGCAAAACAAGAAGGAAGATAATCACCCCAAATGATCTAATTCGCCGCGGAGTCGTAACTGCTTCTTCATCGCCTCCATGACCTCCATCTCCTTGCGGGTCTCCTCCGCCATCTTCATCATTGTGTCCATGACGCGGCATTTCTCGACGCGAGCCTTCATCATTTGTTCCACGGCCATATTACGTACCTTGATAGCAGCCGGGTGCTCGATGCGGAGCTTCGCCAACTCTTCCTTCTGTTCCATGGTGAGGGACTGCATCATCTTCATCGAGGAACTACTATTCTCATGCAGCTTCTTCCAGCCGGCGTTCTTCTCCTTCAACAGGTCGATCTCGTGGCAGAGCTTCACATTGTCCTCTCGAAATCGCAGGATTTTGTCGGTCGCCTTCTTCTCCGAGGCAATGCTCTTCTTCAGCAGCATCACCAAGCCGGCGGTCCACACCCCTTGCTGATTGAGCTCAGTGGGCATGTCATCGAGGCTCTCCTTCAGCAACTCCATCAAGCCTTGGATGAATTCCTTCTGCTTATTGAGCTGATCGGGCATGCCGTCGAGGGATAACGACTCCAGCTCTGCTGGCTCGGCGTGTTCGCCTCCGCGGCTAGGGCGCTCCTGGGAGCCATCGCCCGCCTATGAGAGATCTTTCGAGGTCTCTGCATGGCGGCGAGCCCTCTCTTTTTTTCCGCATCCTTGGTTGCCGCTCCCTTGTTACGAGTAGTTCTCGACCTAGAGCTCTGCTCACCGGCCATGGCAATGACGGGCGAAGAAGAAGCACTTATGAGGAGGAAAGGTAGAGTGATTTTCGGTTAGGTAGTTCCCCTTTTTATAACCTAAGTACTAGCACTAGTACTAATACCTGCATAGTGGGAACACGTTCAGGTTTCGTACGTACTACTAGTAGGTGTGAGCAGGCTTTCGAATGTGATGGGAACAAGGTAAAGATTAATTGATGGTTTTGGTTTCGAGGCCCGAAACGGCTCCCGATGAGTTTAGCGGAACATAAATTTCAAGTGCTACACTGCTCAAATGCGTAAATATTATGTTACTGTCAAAAATTGGCACAAAATACGAAGGAGACCAATGGAAGTACTACTAGCAACCCACAATTTAACTACTCGCATGCACGCAGTGGAGTAATAATGTCTTTCTTCCGCCCTCACGTCCACTCAATTTGCATGCGTTGTATTAATTGAACATCAATGAAGTGAACGACTTTACACGCGTCAAATTATCACATGGGGGGATCTTGGTACAAAATTGTGTCCGCCCGTGTACCCGCATGTGCGTGCGAGGAATGAGTGCGTGTATGGCGTGCGTGCACATCTTCGCTTCGTGCATGTACTGCCAGTATGGCTCAGGGAGGACAAGTACATTCTTCTGAAACCAGTAGCACGTCACTGTGATCAATCCACGCAAGGAGGTCGCGACAAAGCCTACACATGTGCCACGTGGCTTCATGAACTGTAAGAGAGACACTATGTAGCGTGCCATTGGTATTCTAATTTACGTGTTTTGCACATACTCGAAGTACTAGTAAGGTACACGTGCATTGCACGCATCAGATTTTGCAACCAAATTATGAATAAATACCACACTATAGCATGTAAGCTCTGAGTCATATATGCCTGATGTAGCCCTTCGTTTAATTCTTGTAGTTCATCTCATTCAAAATCAATTAGTTTTTATAAAAAGCTAAGAACGTGGGAATAGGAAAGACATGGGATTATAGTGGAATGTCGTCTTGAATCCTATAGGATTGTACGAGTGTTTGATTGTGCATAGAAAAAATGCAGAATTCTTTCAAAGAGGTTTGAGTGGATGGGATGTTTCCTATGAAATCTAGTGCAAATGAATCATATGGAAAAATTCCTATGGTTTACAATCCTACGAATCAAACAACCAAGATAGGAAAAAATTCCTAATGATTAGAATCCTCCAAAATTCCTTTGAGAATCCTTTGAATCAAATAAGCCCTTAATCTATTTTATGATTCATGGAATTGTGCGTTGTAAAGCATAAAGTAAAAACAAATAATGGCAATTCAACTAGAAAACAGTTTGGGCAGTTATGATACAGAAGATTCTAGAACAAAAGAGAACCACTGTTGTTTTGAGGTTTGTGCATTATGCTTAAGTTCAACCATGGAGTCTGCTAGATTGTACATGTGGCAAAATCCGGTGGGGGGCTAGAAGATGGTGCGAGGGGCTGAGTGGAGGGAGACTATGAATGAATGCACAAGTGCGAGATTGATATTTAGAGAGAGGGGGCGAACACGTGCGCTGATGCGCGCAGTGGCGGAGCCATGAAAAATAAATGAGCTAGGGGGCCAAGCAGTGCTAATCCTTTACGAGGAGGGTCAATTCATGAACTTAAATCATTTTTAGTAGCAATTGTCTAATGATCACATTCATATTAGCCTTGATATATAGTGATGTTAGGGGGGGAGGGGGCAGGGCCCTTACTGCCCCCTGTCTTTGCCATTGTGCACGCGTCTGAGAGATGAAGCGGAAGGCATGGATGATGAGAGGGGGACGTTGGATACATAATTAATGTGGGTGTATTAGCTATATATGTTAATCCTATATAGAGAGGTATAGATTGATCGATGTGGACACGGTAAAGAGGGTGAGACCTCACTGGATATATCGATTGATCGGTTTGTGTGGAAAACTATGAAAGACCTAGCTATATAGACACATACATAGAGGACATCGATCATTGCGCATGCACGCGTGAGAGATAAAGAATGCCCGATATGATGGAGAGGGGGATGTGTGTTGGTGTGTGTGCCTTCATGGGAGACCGACCTGAAGAAAAAGATTGCATGTGTGCGATGGATAATGCCGACTGGTAGTGTGTGTTCATGCATGCACGAGAGAAAGTTAGTGGTACGATTATAAAGAGAAGACTATTGTGTGGGTGTAAAAGAATAGCTGGATAGGTGAGGTCACAATCAATGTAAAGTTGAATTCAAATATTTGAATAAGAGATCCTGATGTTTGAAACCCATGCATGCATGAATATAACGGAGATCTGCGCGTTGTGGTTTGGAAACGAGCATGTTGTAATGTATACACATTGAACAAGGTCAGACTGATTTGAATTTGAGATACCGATGGCAAACATCATTTGGCCACGTCGCATCCGTGCATGGACACACTATTCTAATTAGAGATGATGGGCGGCTTTTGCATCACATATCTATATCTATACCCCTATATATATATATTATATTTTATATTTTTTTATATTGTGTGCGGGTAACTTTAACTTTGAAAGATGGTCGTTGGATGAGGCGAATCTGATGGTCCAAAGATGGCAAATTTGAGCACTACTGGCCGTTGGATATCATCTAGATTCCACCAGATTTCGCCATATGTATAATCTAGAAGACTCCATGGTTGAACTTAAGCATAATGCACAAACATCAAAACACAAGCACTTCTTATTTGTTCTAGAATCTTCCGTATCAGAATTGCCCAAATGTTTTTCTACATGATTTGCCATTATTTGTTTTTACTTTATGTCTTACAACGCACAATTCCATGAATCTTAAAATAGATTAGCTTTCTTATAAAAACTAGATGATTTTCAATGAAATGAACTATAAGAATTAAATGGACATCTCCATCATGCATATATGACTCAAAGCTTGCATGCTATAATGTGGTATTTATTCATAATTTGGTTGCCAAATCTCGTGCGTGCAATGCACGTGTACCTTACTCTAGTCTAAATGGTGTTTGTGTGTGTGTTGTGCATGTTGAGGTGCAAATTGTCTTTTTTTGGGGTACACGTTAAGCTTGTTCTTCCGAAATTTCAAGCCCGCGCCTTGTTATGCCGAAAATTCAAGCTAGCGTCTCTGTCTATCATGTTGCAAAACTCCCGCCTCTTCAACCCACGCCTTGTTAGCCCAAAATATTTAAGATATATCTTTGTCTCGTTGTGCTCCGACAACTCCCTCCATCTCAACCCGCGCCTTGCTATTTTGAAATTACAATGCGCGTGAAAACTCCCACCTCCTGTGAAATCCTGACATGCGAAATGCCCGTGGTACCCCTGAACCGAAAGAACCGCCTCAAATCGGTGGGGGTACTTTCGTAACTTACCCCACATTTCAGACAAGCGCGTCTCTAAGACATGGTTCCCCACTTCCATCCCATTCCCCCACCCATTCGTACACCGAGGCCGCGAAAACCCGCGACGAAACCCCACACCCTGCTCCGTCCGCCACCCAGCCGGAGCCTCTTCCCTGACGACGTCGTCCACAGCAACACCTCGACGTCCCTCATCCACCGTACCGGATGAGGATCCGTCGTCGATCTCATCATCCCGACGGTTCAGCCACCCCATCCTCCACCTCCAAGGAGCTTCCCCGACGCTCCCCTCGTCTTTCGCACCACCTCCATTCCCACACCACCGTCTTCACCTGCACCACCGGAAGAGCATCATCATCACTGTTTCCTTGGATGAAGTTGCGGCCTAATCGGCGCCACCAAAGAGGTTGTACACTAATCGCCGCATTTTCTTCTTGATTCGATCTCACGGGACTAGAGGGATGGCCGGGGCGGCGGCGGACCGGCGGTGGGGAGTGTTTTCGGGGCGGGCGGGGCAGCACACCGCCGGCCGCGGGCGGCGGGGGGCCGCTGTTTGGCCGGCTCAGGGGGTGGAGGTTGAAGATGAACCGCAGGCCCTTGATTTCATATCCAACGGCTGAAAAATCGACTGACCAGAGATGAAAAAGTCAGTCGACCGACGTGTAGGCTCACCTTGCTAGTGCGTTCAGTTTCGACAGCAAAATCTAGTTTCGACAGCAAAATTCAGTTTCGACAGTTAAGTTCAGTTTTGACAGTTAAGTTTAGTTTCGACAGTTAAATTCAATTTTGACAGTTAAGTTCAGAGATGAGCGGCTGATGTATTTTACATCTAGCACTTTGTGGTTATGTATTTTACGTCATGTATTGGAGATGCTATTAGAATTCCACTCAGGTTAACGTTGTTCGTTGTCTCTCTTGTCCTGCTTCAGCCTCGGCGTCGTACAACTCACCGGAGCTGCTCCAACGACAAGACCCTCCATCACAGCGGAGCAGTACCTTGGGCTCCATCTCCAGATGCCTAAGATCTTCTTCCCCTCCTCCGACAGCCAAGTCAGCCGGAGCATCCTCACCGGCCAACCCAATCACGCTGAGATCGACATGGCTTCGCCAAAGAGGTTGTACACTTGTTGCATCTCTTTTTACTCTACATGTTATATATATTGTCCACTGAGCACTCGTAGTAACGGGAAATACGATTATTTTATCCTACTATATGACAAGCAGTGAGGTACGAGGAAACTTAGCTATCCGTGATGGACTCTCTTGAACGCCATCATTATTTATCTTTGCGTGTTTGAGCTATGCATTTGTCGATGGGCCTGGGAGTTGAGCTAGTATGGCAGTGGCCTGGGTCCAAAGTAATAGAAGTAGCACAAAAACATTTTTTAGTGTAGGATTTTCCTTGCTCAAGCCTGCCTACTAGAATCGCCAATGCTTGAAAGGAAAAGTGAATGAAAAACATCGGAATTAGAAAGTTTCCTATGGTACTACTTTTCATGAATTTGGTGCAAAGAAATGGAGCAAAGGGAAACTGTAGGATTTGTTCCTTTAGTGTCTCCTTGAAAGAAAAACTATAGGAATTATAATTTCCACTTCTCCTCCTTTTCATATTCCTATTCATCAAGAACAAGACTAAGAGATAGTAGCATAATAGCATTATAACCGTACATTTTCATGTGGTTTGACTTAATCTCACCATGCTTTTTTGCATCCTGTGATCTTCCAATTGTTGTGAATCAAACACCCAGATTGGCAGAAATCCTGTGTTTTTAAATTCTCTGTTTTGCACGTGCATTCCTATCCTATTCCTGTCTATTTCCTATCCCTGCATTGTTAGAATCCTCAAATTCAAACAAGCCCTTACTCAATTACTTCTGTTACAGATATGTTTCAAAGAAAACCTTGTGTGGTTTGTCCTGCTCCTGCGGCGCTGTGTTCCACCCCAGCTCAGTTGCTCCAACGACGGAAGGGTTCACCACAGCAGGGATCCGCTTCTAGACTGTCTTTCGTCGCTCAGATCTTATTCCCCGCCGCCGGCAGCCACGGCAACTGCATTACCATCATCAACTGAGCAGATGACCTTGAGGACTACACGGGTCCGCAAGAGAGGTCTCACTCTTCCGTGTCTGCTTACGTTATGCGTCGCTTAATATGATGACATGCTACATTATCGTCGTGTTCACCTATTAGACTCCGAGTCAGGTCCAAACTAATGCTGAAACTTGAGTTTTTTAAATGGTTGTGGGGTACATATTGGGGCGGCAATTAGTACTATTTGTCTACTATCTGGTTAATCTCCGGTGTCTACTATGAGTTTCATGTTGGGTGCAAACAAACATTAAAGGAGCCATTATCTGTATTTTTTAACTAAAGCTATTATCTGCCTGCTATCATTGGTTTTGGGTCTATCCACAGTTTGCTACCATCACTCTGGATTTGTGCAAGCACTCCTTACATAATCTCACTATGTTTTATTCCTATGCATGCCAGTTATTGTACACAATGGAACTGATCATGTAGAGCAAAAGAGACGAGCCTTGCGTGGCAATAAAATTTCATGCAGACGTCGTTCCATGGTGGGCGCAAAGGCAGCCCCCCTCCACCCATTTCGGATCGTAATCAAGAGGAAGATAACTGTTATGAGGGGGATTCAGAAGGAGAAGACCACTCCTATTTACCCCATGAGGTCTTCGCTCTAACTTGGCATCCTGATGTTGGTAATATCATGCATATGGTGCCTTGCATTGCTTACTGTATACATTAAAGATGTCATCAGCTTAGTTTAGACATGCTTTGTGTCAATGCCATTTGTTTAGTTTCTTTATCGTATATGTGAATCATGCAATGCCATCTTGTCTAGCCAGGCATCATATATGTGAATTTTGCAATGCCACCCTGGTTAGCTAGTCATCTTATATGTGAATTATACCATGCCATCATTTTTTTATTACGTGTTAAATTTGTCAACACTTTTAGTACATTAAATTACTCTTCCTGTGCATCGGCCATTTGGCACGGTCATGGAAAAATCTGGAGTGAAACAAGGTCTTCAGAGCAGACAATGCTATCTAACGAAGCGCATGTCTTGTTGGTTACCGATAGCTCCTCAGAGGAGGATTCAGAGACAGATGACCAGTCATATTCCCCCCCCCCCCCGAGGTGCATGCCCTAACTTGGCAAGGTTATGTTGCTCATATCGTGTGTATGGTATCTTGCATTTCTATGTCATTTGCTTAGTTTAGACATGCTTTGTGTGAATGCCACCTGTTTAGTGTCTAATTACCATATATGTGAATTATGCAATGCCATCTTGTTGCAAGACATTATATATGTGAATTATGCAATGTTATCTTGTTGCAAGGCATTATGTATGTGAATTATGCAATGCCATGCTGTTTAGGCAAGCGTCATATATGTGAATTATATCATGTCGTCCTTTTTTTGTATTTCTCATTGCTTTTGTCGACAATGTTTGTATATTCAACTGCTCTTCCTGTGCATCAGCCATTTGAATTGGTGATGGAGAAATCTGGAGTGAAAACAAGGTCTTCAGAGCACACAATGCTACCTGCTGAAGCAGATATCTTGCTGGTTACAGATAGCTCTTCAGAGGAGGATTCAGAGGCAGATGACCAGTCCTATTATCCCGCCGAGGTGTATGCTCAAACTTGGCAGGGTTATATTACTCATATAATGCATATGTTGTATTGCAATGCATAGTTTTTACATCATATACACAATATTGAATGCCATCTCCTTAGTTGACACATCATATATGCGATTGCCCTCTGCTCACTTCCTTAGTATATAAATCATATATTTGAATTATGTCATGCCATGATGTTTACATAGACAGCATGTATCTGAATTATGGCATGCCAACCCATTTTCTAAAGACATAATATAGTTATATCATCTCATCCTATTTCCATAGTCATCATATTTAAATTATGTCATTCTATCCATAAATTATATCATGCCATCATGTTTCCATCGATGGCATGTTTGTGATTTATGGCATGCCAACCACTTTAATAGACACATCGTATAGTTATATCATGTCACCCTGTTTACATAGTCATCATATTTTGAAGTATGTCATTCTATCTTGTTTAGTTAGCCATCATACATGTGAAATTGTCTCGTGCTATCCTGTTTAATTAGCCATCATATATGTGAAATTATGTCCTGCTATTATGTTTGCTTAGACAACATAAATGCGAATTATTTCATGCCCTATTTTCTTCCCTACTATCCATTGCACATGTCTATCTTACAATGTCTGTACATTCAATTACTTTTCTTGTTTATCAGCCATTTAAATTGGAGGGAGTGATGGCAGTATTTGTGGGATTAGAAACACAGTCTTCAAAAAAGATCGTGCTACCTGTCGATGCAGATAGAACCACAGTTGTACTTGCCCAAGAACCAGCCCCACCACACATAACCCACACTCATGCAGATTGTACCCCTACCCAGTTGGACAGAGAACCAGCTACACCCCTTCTAACCCCAACCCCAGCAGACAACGCCCTCCCCTAACCCCGCCAACATTTTGGAACCATCGAAGTATGTAACCCAGTTGGAATACATGCCATACTCTTTAGGGAGTTCGGCCTCTGTCCATTCGGCAATGAAGTCATCCAGTACTTGGGATTTAATGGCTCGGCACGGTTTGTATGTTATGTCGAATTGAAGAAGCTCAATGGCCCACTTAGCAATCCAGCCTGTGGCATTGCGGTTGTTAATTATGTCGTTGAGTGGTACCTCGGAAGCCACCGTAATCGAGCACTCTTGAAAGTAGTGTCGCAGCTTCCGGGATGCCATGAAGACCGCATATGCTATTTTTTTGGTAATGAGGGTTATTTGCATGGTGTGAGGACAGTGGATACGTAGTATACCGGTTTCTGGAGTGGAAATTTGTGTCTGTCCTGCTCTCGCTCAACGACGAGCACGGTGCTCACCATGCGGCTGCCGTGGACCCAGCTGTCAGCCTCTCCACGTACAGTACTCATCCGATGGAAGTCGTTCCTTGACCACGTTGACCATGCCGCGCCGAGAGCATCAGGGCAGTGGAAGACGATGAGGCCTAGGAAGGGGACGACGCGGAGCCGGGGAAGACGTGGCAGTGGATGCCCACGTGTAGAGGAGTATGAGGGTTCACTGGTTCGCTGCGGTGTGAGGCTGCCGTCGTCGCAGAATAACAGGGGGTGTGGGTGAGTAGAGGGATGGCATGGCTAGCGGTAGGAGTAGTAGGGGGCGGTGAGGCCTCCGCCGAATCATAGCCGTCCACGGGAGGCAGGAAGACGAGGCACGACCGGCGCTGGTTTGGGCGGCTCGAGCAAGAAGACCAGAGGTTGAAGAAGCACTACGGTCGTTGGATGGACATCGTACAGTCACTGGAGCTAGAATCGTGCTTATTGACTAAGTTGACAAAGCTCTCCGTCCCCGTCAACTTAGTAGGCCCACAAGTCAGCCTACCACTATACTCGGTCCCAGCTAGCAGGGGGAGTATTCATTTTTTGTGCGTAATAAGGAGGCACTTCCTTGCGTGCGAAGATATAGCTGGTGGGTCCAAGCTGACAGCAGCGGTAACGTTTTTTTCACGAAATACAGAGGCCCTTTCGGTGGGTTCCAGATGTCAGGTGGAGGAATCATTATCTTGCGCGTAATAATGAGGCATTTCCTTGCGTGCGGCCGTAGACCCAGCTGTCAGCCTCTCCACATACAGTCCATGTCCGATGGAAGCCGTTCCATAACCACGTTGATCACACCGCGCCGAGAGTACTAGGGCGGTGGATGACGGCGAGGCCTAGGAAGGGGACGCCATGGAGCCGGGGAAGACGCGGTAGCGGAAGCCCGCGCGGAGAGGAGTATGAGGGTTCACTGGTTCGGCTGCGGTGTGAGGTTGTCGTCGCTGTCGGAGTAATGGGCCACGGGTAGGCTAACCCGAGGCCCAAAACCTTTCAAGACATCAGGGCTGACTGCGCCCCTCGAGACAACAGATGAAGAGCCGCCTTCTAGGGGACAGCTGAAGGAACAGTCGGCTGCCCGCATGCAGCCGAGTCCTAGAGGCGAGGTCAAGACCGGCCAACTCCCGCCTGGCGGCTTCCAGTGAAGCCGGCCACCGGGAGTCGGCCCACGGCACCAACAAAGCCCATGCCCTCATCAGGGGGGGATGGGACATGGAGTGGCAACAGTGAAGCCCACTCCCTCCCCTTTTCCAGGAGATGGTTAGGCCATAGTGTGTTGTACCAACGGAGATCTCCGTCTGACACGGCACTATTGCCATGCCATCTCTGACATCAGCAACAATTGGCGGAGTCCTGTGCCCACGACGGCGTGTCAGTACGGACCACGAATGACGGGCCCTACCAGTTAGCGATAGTCCCGAAGACGGCAAGAGCGCCACCAGTCGGACCGGCAGGGAGCCGGCCCCAGGGAGTCGACCTGCCCCTCCTGCGGGTTCCCCGCGCCATTAACCAGACAAGACGGGGAGTGGCTACATTGATCACCCGCCAGACGGCGGGCTGTAGCCACGACCCCATGACCAAGCCCGCGTCATTAGAAGCACGGCTACAGTAATCAACAGCCGGCAAGACCCGCAAGCGGCGGGTACGGCCTGTCGGCTTCGTACCAGACCAGTCGGCGGCCCCCAGCAGTCGGGGGAAGGGCCGTCAAGCGAAGAGACTGACGTCTGGGCCCTGCGCCCAAACAATTTACCATTGTACCCCTGGGGGGTAGGCCTATATAAACCCACCAGGGCACCCATGCAAAGGGGTTCCGATCCATTAGAACTAGACCAGATCATAGAGGGGGAGAGAGCTGGCCCTGCCTTCTCCTACCTTCAGCACACAGCTCGAGGAGCGCCCTTGTATTCACTTTGCCTTAGTGATCATGCGGAGACCCCGCACAGCAGGACTAGGGGTGTTAGCTCCTAGGAGAGCCCCGAACCTGGGTAAAGTACGCCGGCGTTCGTGTCTACGCCTCATCCCGTTTCCAAGCACCGGCGACATTCTACTCACCCCTACCATGATAAGCCATCCATTGGCATATGTCGCACCCAACCCTCGACATTTGGCACTCACCGTGGGGCCTGGTGCACCGTCGTCCGGAAACCTATTCTGGACGGGAACCCTTTTCCTCCCTGGCGAACGCAGCCAGCCCAGCACACCAGACGGAGTCTGCGCCGATGCGTTGCATGGCGCTGAAATCTCCTGCGCGCCCAATTGCCTCGCCGATCTTGTCAGCAAGGTCCGCCTCTCTGACGAGCCCTCATCCGACGCGGGCACAAGCGGCCCCGAGAGCCTCCTCACGGGCCTCCTCGATCAACTCCACGTCGCCAGCGAGCCAGCTGGGGACTTGGAGTCCATAGGCTCCACCGATCCGATGTTAGTCGACTTTGACACTGCGTCGCTTGACATGTTCCCCACCAACGTGGTGGTCTACGATGAGCCGCTCCCTTGTGCGGAGAGCGGCGGAAGCACTGTCATGGAAGTGCTTGTCATTAGTCATGGCGAGCACTCTGGCGGGGGTGATTATGACCCTCTCAGCACGGCGCTGCAAGACCTGGCAACGCCCATTCCCGAAGACGCTGATGCTGAGACGCTGGAGGCACGCCGCCTTCAGCTAGTCGAAGGCGCCAAGAAGCTGGCCAGCATGAGACACCTGCCAGAGGCTTACCAGCGCGAGATAGACCGCACTGTGGGCGGCACGCCAGCTCCAGCTGGGCCTAGCCGCCTTGGCACGGTCCAACAGTGCGGTGTGGCCATCACCGACCTAGTCAGGGCAAATCGCCCCGTTTACGCCACGCCTGCGGAGAACATCCGAGCCACCCAGGCGGCGGCAGACGATCTGGACAAGTTCGAGGGCAAAGAACGTCGCTTGATAACGGAGCGCGTCCAGCGACTCCTTGACGCGGCTGCGGAGCAGAACGAGGCCGGCTGCCGCACTGATGTGCCGCACCGGCAGAATGACAACCTGCCTCCCCGCCGAGACCAAGATGGGACATCTCGGACACCGACTGGTGGCGTCCGCGGAAGAAAGGACAAGGAGTCGGCTGCCAGCCGCAGTCGGACTCGCATCACCATAGAGCGTGACCGAGACGGCCGCCCAAGAACAGTGGAACGACGGGACGACTATCCGCCTCCTCCCCCTCGAAGGGAAAGGCGAGTCTCCCCGCCTCCTGTTGATCACCCGACGCTCGGCAACCGCCTTGGCCGCCGAGAGGGAGTCGGAGAGAATGACGCCCGCCACCGGATCGACCGTCTCCACCGATCCCTGACACTTGAGGAAGAAAATGAGTTGGGTCTGCCGTGTTTCGGCCCCCGCATTCGAGACAAGCCCTTCCCAAAAGGGTTCACGCTCCCCAGAGACACACCCAAATACACCGGCTCCGTGAAGCCGGAAGACTGGCTAGTCGACTACTCCACGGCCGTCAGCATAGCAAATGGAAACAAGTGTGTCACTGTAAAGTACGTTCCACTCATGCTCCAGGGCATGACCCGGACATGGCTGAACAGCTTGGGGCCCTGCAGCATCAACAGTTGGGTCGACTTCACCGACGCCTTCGTCTGCAACTTCACCAGCACATACAAGCGGCCGCCCAAGCCTCGCCAGCTCTCCTTGCGCGCGCAAGGCCCCAACGAGTCAACTTGCGACTACCTCACGTGCTGGGCCGAGCTCCGCAACTCCTGCGAGGGCGTACACGAGGTGCAGGCCATTGAGTACTTCACTGCGGGATGCCGAGAGGGCACCCTCCTCAAGCACATGCTTCTCTACAATGAGCCGGAGACCCTCGATGAGCTGCTGATCATAGCAGACAAATATGCCACGGCGACTCCTCCATGAAGATGGAGATTCAAGTTAGTGCGACAGGCAAGGTGGCTCCTCAGGCTCCTCGAACCCTGGTCGGAGACACTAGTCGGCGTCAGCAGCAGAACGACCACAAGCGCAAAGCCCCACAGCCAGCTTCCACCAGTCGGCAGGTGGCGACAGTCGAAGACCAGCAGCCGGAAGGACAGCCTCCGCCCAAATGCTAGAAGGGCGGCAAGCTCAACTGGCAGCCGGCTTTCTCATATGAGCAGACTTTGGATGGACCCTGCAAATTACATAGTGATGTGAAGACGTCCAACCACACCACTCGGAAGTGCCACTAGCTCACCAGGATCGCCAAGGGAGACGGCCTTTTGCCTCCCCCACCTGCTCCTCCGCCCCAGCAGCCGGCGGTCAGACCAGTCGGCGCGATACAAGACGAGTACCCAGAAGAGCATGGGGCCTATGTCGTGTTCTCCAGCGTGGCTGATGATCGACGCAGCAGGCGGCTGCAGCAGCAGGAGGTGAATGCAGTAGCATCTGACACACCATAGTTCATGCATTGGTCTGAGAAGCCCATCAGCTGGAGCAGAGCTGACCACCGGAAAGTAATGCCCAAACCCGGCTCCTATGCCTTGGTTTTGGACGCCACCTTCGCCACGGACAAGCGGGCTGCTCGCTTCTCCAGAGTCTTGATAGACGGCGGCAGCAGCATCACCATCCTGTACAAGGATACCATGGAGAAATTAGGATTCAGACAGACGCAGCTTCAGTCCAGCCGGACAGTGTTCCATGGCATAGTTCCTGGCCTTTCCTGCTCACCAATCGGCAAGATCTTGATTGACGTCCTCTTTGGAGACAAAGATAATTTCCGCCGAGAGTCAATTTGGTTCGAGGTGATGGACCTTGAGAGCCCATACCGTGCGCTACTTGGCCAGCCTGCCCTGGCCATGTTCATGGCTATCCCCCACTATGCCTACCTCAAGATGAAGATGCCGAGTTCCAAGGGGATTCTGACCATAATTGGCGACTACAATAAGTCGTCTGCCTGCGCAGCAGAGAGTAGTCAGCTGGCTGAGTCCCTCGTGATCGCAGCTGAGAAGCGGCTCCTTGACCGGGTTGTGGCGATGGCAAGCAAACAGCCAGAGATGTCACCCGATCCCAGGGAGTCGGAAGCTGAGGGCTTGTTCAAGCCGGCCAAAGAAACGAAGAAGATACCCTTGGACCTGGAGCACCCAGAGAGGTACGCTGTCGTAGGTGCCAACCTTGACAGCAAATAGGAAGGCGAGCTCGTCGATTTCCTCTGTGAGAATTGGGATATCTTTGCATGGTCCCCCAAAGACATGCCAGGTGTCCCGACGGATTTCTCCGAGCACAAATTGCATGTACGATCTAATGCCAAGCTAGTCAGGAAGCCTTTGCGCCGCTTGTCAGAAGAGAAGAGAAGAGTTGTTGGAGAAGAGATAGCCCGGCTGCTGGCAGCCGGCTTCATCATGGAAGTGTTCTTTCCAGAATGGCTAGCCAACCCGGTCCTGGTACTGAAGAAGAAACAGCAATGGCGAATGTGTATTGACTACACTAGCCTCAACAAAGCATGTCCCAAGGACCCGTTCGCTTTGCCAAGGATCGACCAAGTGATAGACTCCACAGCCGAATGCGAGCTGTTGAGTTTTTTGGATGCATATTCGAGATATCACCAGATCAAGTTGAACCCGGCCGATAGGCTGAAGACCGCCTTCATCACGCCGTTTGGAGCCTTCTACTACTTGACCATGACGTTCGGCTTGAGGAACGTCGGCGCCACCTTCCAACGTTGCATGCAGAAGTGCCTCCTCAAGCAACTCGGCAGAAATGCCCACGTTTACATGGACGATGTGATGGTGAAGATGGAGAAGCGTGGAACACTGCTGGAAGACCTCAAGGAGACCTTTGAGAACTTGCGCCAATTTCAAATCAAGCTCAATCGGGAGAAATGGATCTTTGGAGTACCAGCCGGCCAGCTCCTTGGTTTCCTGGTCTCTGAACACGGCATAGAGTGCAACCCTATGAAGATCAAGGCCATTGAGAGGATGGAGGTACCCAGCCTACTGCTGGACATACAAAAGTTCACTGGCTGTTTGGCATCCATCAGCCGATTCATTAGTCGGCTGGGCGAGAAGGCTCTCCCCCTATACCAACTCATGAAGAAGACCACTTTTTTCGAGTGGAACCACAAGGCGGACGAAGCTTTTCTCCAACTGAAGAAGATGTTGACTACTCCACATGTCCTGGCGGCTCCGACTCCTAAGGAACCCATGCTCCTCTACATCGCTGCCACCAGCCGAGTAGTCAGTACAGTCATCGTAGTAGAGCGCAAGGAGGAAGGCAAGGCACTACCAGTCCAGAGACCGGTATATTATTTGAGTGAAGTACTGTCGGCCTCCAAGCAAAACTACCCCCACTACCAGAAGATGTGGTATGGCATGCAATTTTCCGCCAAGAAATTGAAGCCTTACTTCCAAGAACATCCAATCACTGTGGTCTGCACGGCTCCACTAGCCGAGATCATCGGGAGCCGGGATGCTTCGGACCGAGTGGCCAAATGGGCCATAGATTTGGCCCCCTACACCATCTACTACCAGCCTCGCACCGCCATCAAGTCACAAGCGCTGTCCGATTTCCTTGTCGACTAGGCCGAGACCCAGTATCTGCCGCCAGCGCCCGACTCCACCCATTGGCGAATGCATTTTGACGGCTCCAAGATGCGCACCGGCTTGGGAGCCGGCATCGTCCTCACCTCTCCCGAAGGCGACAAGCTCAAATATGCGCTGCAAATCCATTTTGCCGCCTCCAACAATGTTGCCGAATAAGAGGCACTCATTCACGGGCTCCGGCTGGCCAAAGAGCTCGGCATTCGCCGGATCCTGTGCTATGGTGACTCCGACTTGGTGGTCCAGCAGTCGTCACACGATTGGGACGCCAAAGACGCAAACATGGTGAGCTACCACTTCCTCGTACAACAACTCAGTGGATATTTTGAGGGGTGCGAGTTTCTCCATGTGCCAAGAAACGACAACAACCAAGCAGATGCCCTGGCACGAATCGGCTCCACCGGACAAGCAATACCGTCCGGCGTCGCCCTTCAGTGCCTCCTCAAGCCGTCTGTCAAGCCATCGCCAGAGTCAGACTCTATCTTCGTACCAGCTCCTCCTGAAGCAGTCGGATCTGCCTCGAGAGCCCCCGCAGACGGCATGAGTATTCCGGCAGACGGTGCGGGGATCATGGCAGTCGCACCCGGCCTGGGGACAGCGGCGGTCGGCCCGGATACTCTAGAGCCCGGTCCGGGGACTGCGCCAATCGGCCCGAGGACTACACCCACTCTCGGCCCAACCGCCCTCGTCCAAGTCGCAGTCCTGACGGTTGCAGAAATTGCAGCACCATCATGGGCCCAGCCCATCCTCAAATTCCTGGTGAACAAAGAGCTGCCAACTGATGAGATCTCAGCTCGACAAGTGCAACCCCGGGTGGCAGCCTACACCATAGTCAACAGAGAGCTCGTAAGGCGCAGTGTCACTGGTGTCTACCAGCGCTACGTGGAGCCGGAGCAAGGCCAAGCAATTCTCAAGGACATCCATCAAGGCGAGTGTGGCCACCACGTGGCTTCAAGAGCACTCGTCGCCAAAGCCTTCCGCCATGGTTTCTTCTGGTCGACTGCTCTTGAAGACGCCAAGGCCTTGGTCCAAAAATGCAAGTGGTGCCAGAAGTTCCGCTCCAAGCCACATCAGTCGGCTTCTGCACTCAAGACTATTCCCATTGCCTGGCCCTTTGCTATTTGGGGCCTGGACATGGTAGGACCATTCAAGACGGCACGAGGCGGCTTGACTCACTTACTTGTCGCAGTGGACAAGTTCACCAAGTGGATAGAAGCAAAACCAATCAAGAAGTTGAATGGTCCGACTGTTGTGACCTTCATCTACGACATCACAAATCGGTACGGCATACCGCACAGCATCATCACTGACAACGGCACGAACTTTGCCAAAAGTGCCTTGGCCCGTTTCTGCGCGACGCAGGGCATCCTACTGAACTTAGCGTCCGTTGCCCACCCGTTGTCCAACGGCCAGGTAGAGCGAGCAAACGGCCTAATCCTGTCCGGCATCA
Source organism: Triticum aestivum (assembly GCF_018294505.1). Lineage (NCBI taxonomy): Eukaryota > Viridiplantae > Streptophyta > Magnoliopsida > Poales > Poaceae > Triticum > Triticum aestivum. The sequence continues at coordinate 161,291,997 of NC_057809.1, forward strand.
GCCTTTGGAGCGTTCGGCCAGCTGCTGGCTTGACGAGTTGCCAGCCGTCCTCTGGAGCCTGCGCACAACTCCAAACAAGTCAACCAGCTTCACGCCCTTCTTCCTCGTCTACGGTGCCGAAGCCGTCATCCCAACGGACATAGAATTTGACTCCCCTCGAATCACCATGTACACCAAAGAGGAAGCAGAAGAAGCACGTCAAGACTGCGTCGATCTGCTGGAAGAGGGCCGGCTGTTGGAACTCAGTCGGTCCAGCATCTACCAGCAGAGCCTGCGCCGATACTACAACCGGAAGGTCAAGCCGAGATCTTTCCAAGAAGGAGACCTTGTGCTCCGGCTAATTCAGCGAACAGCCAGCCAGCACAAGCTCTCAGCACCTTGGGAAGGCCCTCTCATCATCAGCAAAGTGTTGGGCAACGACTCCTACTACCTGATCGATGCTCAGAAGCCCCGAGCACGCAAGAGGGACGACTCTAGCAAAGAGGCGGAGCGGCCATGGAATGCAAACCTCCTCCGAAGATTTTACAGTTAATGCAATATGTACCACGCTACCTTTTTGTATTAAAGTACGAAGACCTCGGGCCCCTCGAGAAGAGCTCGGGGACTGCCCTCTTTTATCTATATAATAAGAATTATGCCTATGAGGATGGTATTCTTTGTTATGCCGCTTGGCACAGGGTTCGACTAGTTGGCCCGGGTGTTGGGGATATTACTACTGGGCGTAAACCGGCCTATCTGGGCCGGGTTAACTTCATCAGTAGTTCAAGAGAGCTAAAGCCCAAGAAATCAGATGAGGGCCTAAGGCCCGTAGTCGGTTCAAGACTTGTATCTGTAAAACGGTATTTGTATATAAACTCGTATTATAAGTTAGGAATAAGGAGAGACCAACCCGGATACGAATATCGACCGGTGTTGGGACTCTGTGAACCGACGGGCGTCACCCGTGTATATAAGGGGATGACTCGGCGGCGGTTCAAGGACAACAGACAACAACTCGAGACATAGGCGAAGCTTGTTTGCTCCCTAGTCATCGAAACCCCATCAATTCCATCACAACTAGACGTAGGCTTTTACCTTCATCGAAGGGGATGAACTAGTATAAACTCTCTTGCGTCTCTGTGTCCGCTTTAAGCCCTTCAAGCTAACCCGTCGCGATGGCTCCACGACTAAGTCCTTTCTCTAGGACATCTGCCATGACGAAACCACGACAGTTGGTGCCCACCGTGGGGCTATCGCACGATGGTTTCAGGTTCTTGGAGGGCCGCTTTAAAGGACTCGAGGGCTACGCTGTAGGCCGGATGACTAAGAGTCGTCACGGCAATCTCTACATCGACGACGCAGGCTGGGGTCCCGAGGCCGGCTCAGTTGAGTACGGGTACCGGGTCCCCTTTGGTGGCATTCACGTTTTCATTGGCAAGATCGGTGAACCGGGCCCTGAGCCGGACATCTGCACCGACCTCGTCGAGACGGCTCAGCGTGCGCGATCCGCCCGGGTTAAACCGGCCATGAAGCGTGCCTTCGTGGGAGTCATCCATGGAGGAAGTTATGAGGATGGATCGGAATCTCGCGGTGAGACCGTCATTTGTTCCGATGATGAGTCATCGACCAGAGAAACCGAATCTCTTTATCAGCTACAAGACGGCCGGATTAGGGGCTGTTCCGATGGCGACAGTATTCCGGACCCCTCTGATCTGCCCAACCGGGTTAGAGTATTAATGGCCGGCACACAAGCAGCGCTTCATTCTTCAACCGCTGCGGCAACAACCTCCGGTTCAGCAGCGGCGATGGCTGCCGGGGCAGGAGGCCCTGTGCGCCCGCCGGCTCAAATTCTATCAGAGCTATTTGATGCATTAGTTGTGCTTATGGCGGAAGCTAATCCGGCGGATCAGGACGTCCACAACGCGGAAATTGCAAAGATAAAGGAACAGATCACCCAGGCCAAGACAGATCTGGCAGCCGAGGACACCAGGATGGCCACAGAGCGGGCCGCTTTAGACACACAAGCCTATAGGCTCATGTTAGACCAGAGCGCGTCGCAGGAAGTCATGAGGAGGAAGTACCGATCCCGTTTGCCTCCGGTTTTCGAGGCCAGAGACCTTTTCAACACTCCAGGAGCAGGAACCGGCAATCCGCTGGAGGGAAACCGGGCGGAAGCCCCTGGGACCGGTGCACCGGTTCAGCCTCGTCAGATGGACCCGCCTCGTCAAAACACCGTGATACCTCAGGCTGTTTTAACACCTCCGGGTCATTACTCCAACCCAATGGACAATCTCGTCGCCGCTGCTGCACGGCTGGAGGCCATTCCAATTGAAGGTGACTCACCACAGGCAGTAGAAACGCGATGGGTCAAGGAGCTTTTCAGGACAGCTTTGGTCCAACAGGAAGCATACTCGTACAGCCGCGACCGGATCCACTCGACCCCCCGTCCAAGCCGGAGCTATAGCAGACATATGGAAGAACCGGCAGTGTCGAGTAATGAACGACGTGGAGCACCCCGTGGCAACAACCCGGCGGGTGGTGCTGATAACGCTCAGGAAGTGGTGGACCGGGCCCGAGCACGCAGGGAGGCCGAGTTAGCCGCACAGCATCAGGCTCGGCAGCTCACGCCGGTTCGTCCAACTATCTCGATCGAGCCTGGTGTTACTTCTAGCTCTTTGGGGGTGCCTTGCCTTGTCCCTGCTTTACGCAATGTGCGCCCGCCCAAGGATTTCAAAGGCCCGCGCAAAGTACCAAATTACACGGCGGATCAACCTCCAAAGACATGGGTGGAGAGCTATGAAATGGCCATGGAGATGCTTGATGTGGATGACGCAGCGTGTGCGAAATACTTCACCATGATGCTTGAAGGAACGGCCCGTACTTGGTTAAAAAGCTTGCCGGCTAATTCTATCAGTTCATGGGCCCAATTACGAGCCCGGTTTATCAGCAATTTCAAGGATACATGTAAACAGCCTATGTCGATAGTGGACTTGGCTGCCTGCGTCCAGGAGGAAGGAGAATCCACGACTCATTGGGTGCGCCGGGTTTCACAAGTGTTGCACTCATCAGACCGCATCAACGCTGACACCGCAGTATTAACCCTAGAAGGCAACTGCCAGTTTGGGCCCCTAAAGCTGAAGTTGGGACGGATGAAGCGTCATTGCACTGACATGGGGACCCTCATGGCCGCTTTGGTGAAGTATGCTGATTCTGATAGTACCAAGGATCTCGAATCTGATGATGACAAGGCAGGGAAGGGAAAGAGGAACAGCAACTCCAAAGGTCAGCAGCATCACTGGACAGGCAATGGTAGTGGAGGCAAGCGTAAAGCGGATGGTAACATGGACTTTGTGGCTAATACCAACACGCAGGACAATGGCCAGCGACGCAAAGGTAAACCGAAAAATCACAATGGGGCACCCAACCCTAACCCAGACTGCCTAAACTATCTGCTAAGCCAGCCCTGTCCAAGACATGGGACGAAGGAGGCGCCAGCAAACCACCTTTGGAAGGATTGCTTCATTATGCAGGAGTTCAAGAATTCTAATGCTTTCCGGTATGATCACAGCTCCGGCGGTGGCTCAGGATCCGGGCCAGGTTACGGTGGAGGAAATTCCGGTTCAGGATTTAATGGTAATCCGGGCGGACATAATGGTCAAAATAGTCAGAACAACCAGGGTGGTTACAACCAACAGCAGCAATAGTCAGGTTACCAGAGCAACCCAAAGCAGTTGAGTAGTGGGCAGTACCATGTCTTCACCACTAGCTTGGACAAGCGAGACCGAAAGGTTCAAAAGCGGGCGGTCAACTCTATTGAACCGGCCATACCCCGTTATCTACGTTGGTCTGAACAGCCAATCATATGGAGCAGAGAGGATCACCCTCCCCAGGTTGATAATCCGGATCAGTTGGCTCTGGAGGTGGCGCCTTAGGTGGGAGGTTACAAGTTCACCAAGGTGCTCATGGATGGAGGGAGCAGCATTAATATCTTGTACTATGAGACCTTCTGTCGTATGGGACTAACAGATAAAAATCTCAAACCATCTAATACGGTGTTCCACGGTGTAGTACCTGGCAGATCAGCATATCCTATTGGTAAGATAGCTCTGGAAGTGGCCTTTGGGGATGATCATGATTCCAGGTTGGAGACATTGATGTTTGAAGTGGTGAAAATCCAAAGTCCATATCACGCCCTGTTTGGGCGACCGGCCTACGCCAAGTTTATGGCACGGCCCTGTTATGTGTATTGGCAGCTCAAGATGCCGGGTCACAAGGGGACAATAACGGTTCACGGAAGCCGCAAAATCGCTTTGGAGTGCGAGGAAGGAGATGCGACCTATGCAGAGTTAGTTTGTGCCACTGAGGAGCTGAAGTATTATAAGGACAATGTTGATCCGGCGGACATGACTCCATTAAAGAAGCCGACTATGGAGCATGATCCGGCCCTGAAGTTCAAATCGGCAGCAGAAACTAAGCTTGTTGACTTTGTACCTGGCGATTCATCCAAGCAGTTCAGCATCGGTGCTAATTAGGATCCGAAATAGGAAAGCGCGCGCATCGAGTTCATCCGTGAGAATTGGGACATTTTTGCACGGAAGCCCTCTGACATGCGAGGTGTACCGAGGCAACTCGCTGAGCACACCCTTAATGTGGATCCTAAATACAAACTGGTGAAACAGTTCCTCCGCCGGTTTAACAAAGAAAGATGCAAGGCAATTGGAGAAGAGGTAGCCAGGCTCTTAGCAGCTGGCTTTATCGTTGAAGTTTTTCACCCTGAGTGGCTTGCCAATCCGGTGCTGGTCCTTAAGAAAAATGGCACCTGGCGCATGTGTGTGGATTACACAGATCTTAATAAAGCTTGTCCAGCAAATCCTTTTGCCCTCCCCCGTATTGATCAAATTATTGATGCTACGGCGGTTTGTGAGCGTTTAAGTTTTTTGGATGCATATTCTGGCTATCATCAGATCAAAATGGCAGTTAAGGACCAGGAGAAGACGACATTCATAACTCCCTTTGGAGCCTTCTGCTATGTGTCTATGGCCTTTGGGCTCAAGGGTGCCCAGGCAACTTATCAACGTTGTGTGCAAAATTGTCTACACAAACAGATTGGTCGTAATGTACATGCTTACGTGGATGATAGCGTGGTTAAATCCAGGGAGAAGGAGACTCTGATTGGTGATTTGAAGGAAACCTTTGATAACCCGAGGACATACAAGATGATACTTAATCCGGACAAGTGCGTCTTTGGTGTACCGGCGGGCAAGTTATTGGGCTTTCTGGTGTCCAATAGGGGAATTGAGGCTAATACGGAGAAGATCACAGCCATCACCTCCCTGGCTAAACCGAAGTGTATCAATGATGTTCAACGCCTGGCAGGCCGGATTGCCACGTTAAGCCGGTTTATCAGTCGTCTTGGTGAGAAGGCAACCCTTTGTATCAGATGTTGAAGAAGACGGATCAGTTTGTCTGGAGTTCTGCTGCTGATGACGCATTTGAGGACTTAAAGCGGCAATTGGCCAATCCGCCTATGCTCGCCGCTCCCATTGACAAGGATCCGTTACTACTATATGTTGCTGCTAATGCTCGGGCGGTCAGCGTGGCTATTGTGGTGGAGCGAAAGGAGGCAGGTAAGGAGCATCCGGTTCAACGTCTGGTCTATTATATCAGCGAGGTACTCATTGAGTCCAAGCAAAGGTATCCGCATTGGCAGAAGCTGGTGTATGGAGTTTTTATGGCAAGCCGGAAGCTTAAACAATACTTCAAAGGGCATCCAATTACGGTGGTCAGTTCTGCTCCTTTGGGGGATATCATCCAGAATCGGGAAGCAACTGGCCAGATTGCCAAGTGGGCTATAGAGCTTGGGCCGCACGATTTAAAGTATGTGCCTCGGACGGCGGTTAAGTCTCAAGCACTTGTTGATTTTATCAATGATTGGACGGAAATGCAAGCACCTGAAGAAAAGCCGGATCACACATATTGGACCATCCATTTTGACGGATCCAGGCAATTGGAAGGCTCGGGGGCTGGAGTCGTATTAACTTCCCCATGAGGTGATAAGTTTTGTTATGTTCTCCATTTAATGTTCCCTTGTACTAACAATGCAGCTGAGTATGAAGCCTTGCTCCATGGTCTCCGGATGGCTAAGGAGATGAATCTATGTCGAGTTAAGTGCTTCGGTGACTCGGACCTCATGGCTCAGCAAGTGTCCGGCACTTGGGACTCCAAGGACCCACTCATGGCAGCATATCGTCGTGAGGTGGATATTGTTGCAGGTCATTTTAAAGGCTATCAGGTGGACCATGTGGACCGGTGGAAAAATGAAGCGGCGGACGCTTTGAGCCGGCTGGGCTCTCAGCGCAAACCGGTCCCGCCCAATGTTTTTCTGGATGTGCTGCACAACCCGTCGGTCAAGATCCCTGGTGAAGCGGATTTGGCTATTCCTGATCCGGAGGCTCAATTGGTGGCAACTCTTCATGTTATTCCGGATTGGACGCTTCCTTACCTGGAGTACAAGAACCGGGGCGAGTTACCAGAGGATGAGACTCTGGCCCGACAGATAATCTGGCGATCTAAGTCCATGACTATTATCAACGGCGAGTTGCATCGTTGCAGTGTGTCAGGAGCATTTCAACACTGTGTGTCTCCTGAAGAAGGCCGTGAAATTTTACGTGAGATCCACGAAGGAGATTGTGGTCACCATGCCGGTTCAAAGTCTCTGGTGGCTAAAGCGTTTCGCCATGGCTTCTATTGGTTAACTGCTCATGCTGATGCGGAGGATCTGGTCAGATGATGTGATGGTTGCCAAAGGTTTTCAAGACGTGCTCATGTACCGGCTCAAGAATTGAGAATGATTCCAATTACTTGGCCGTTTGCGACTTGGGGGCTGGATATGGTTGGGCCTTTCAAAAGGTCCAAAGATAAGAAGACCCACCTCCTGGTGGCGGTTGACAAGTTTACAAAGTGGGTGGAGGCAGAACCTGTTAGTAAGTGTGATGCGGCCACGGTGGTTCAGTTCATCAAAAAAGTGATTTTCTGGTTTGGCTTTCCATACAGTATCATCACAGATAATGGTACCAATTTGTCCAAAGGTGCCATGAAGGAGTTCTGCGAACGGGAGCATATCCGGCTCGATGTTTCATCAGTGGCACACCCACAGTCCAATGGTCAAGCAGAAAGGGCTAATCAAGAGATCTTGAGAGGCATCAAGCCCCGGTCATGGTTCCTTTGCAGAGAACGCCAGGTTGTTGGGTAGAAGAATTACCATCTGTGTTATGGAGCATCAATACAACACCCAACAGATCAACATGATACACACCGTTCTTCATGGTTTATGGAGCGGAGGCGGTTCTCCCCAGTGATATCCGTCATGATTCACCTCGTGTGACACCTTATATTGAAGCGGACAACGAGACAGCACGACAAGATGCTTTGGACCGGTTGGATGAAGAGCGTGACATAGCAGCCGCCCGATCGGCGATTTACCAACAGGATCTTCATTCGTATCACAGTCGACGATTCAGAACTAGAACCTTTCAGGAAGGAGATTTGGTGCTTCGGCTCATCCAAGATGAGACTGATATGCATAAGCTATCCCCACCTTGGGAGGGGCCTTTCATGGTCAGCAAGAATCTGCACAACGGGTCATACTATCTGATCGACATTCGAGAGCATAAGGACTCACGTACATCAGAGGAGGAGACCAACAGGCCGTGGAATATAGCTCATCTTCGGCCTTACTATACCTGAGCCATTGGCTCTACTTATGTACATATTATGACGATGTATATATTATGATTAAATATAATAAACCAGAACCTCAGCTAAAGCGGGGTATCTGTTCTTTTACATCATGTGTGGTTACACGGAGTTGTTCTAAAGCGGCCTCCGGTTTACCCCTTGAGTTATCTTTTTAAAAGCATCATGTTATATCACTTGGGGGTTTGGCCGTGTCCAAACCAATACCATACCTCTTGATAGGCGAGAGCCACCAGATCACTTGGGGACTTGGTCACGTCTGAACCAGTCATGTCTCTTGATCGGCCTAAGGCCACAGAATCACTTGGGGGCTTGGTCGAACCCGAACCATTGCCATGCCACTTGATCAACATAAATGCCACGGTTTCATTTGGGGACCTGGCTGACTAGAACCATAGTTACACCCAACGGGAGCTTGGTCGTGTTCGGCCATGGTAACGCCATCTGATCAGCTCAAATAAACCTTTTTTGCAAACGGTTTTGTCATTGCATTTGCTTCACACTTTTCTTTGCAAGATACTTCTTTCTTTTTATTGCGTTCTTTAAACCGACAAAGTTTTCAACCGGTTCATACTGTCAATTGACGGAACACGGTTCACTTCAATCCGGAGACTATTTGCCCGGTTTGATCTTTTTTGTTAACATCCTCTTATGGAGTAACACGGTGTTTATTATAACCCGGTACGGTTTGCATGGTAAACCGGCGTCATATGTATGTGGGAGCTATTATCTCCTCCAACAGTGTGGGTTTATAAAACTCCGCTTCAAGATTGGCCGAGCCAACTTCACGCTCAACGATGGCAGGTATTATGTATCTCAAAAATTTGGTCATATACTTAACATTTTTTGGATGTTTTGATTTCATGTATGCAGACATCATATTCCCCCTGATGGTACAACCGTGGTGGCACTTGAAGATTTTTTATTACAGAAAGTACTTTGGCAAATTCATCACCCAAAGGAAGAGAAAATTATGCACGAAGGCATATCAACGTCAAAAGTATCAGCTAGCCTATTACAAGGCACCACGGTGCCCACAATAACATCATTGTTTTTTGCAAAGGAGAAGCAGTTTTAAATCGGCTTCCGGTTCAAGCTTGGTCACTAGCCTGGCCTGATGGTTGTGGGTCATCCTGCGCCGCTTCAGCTTCAGTTTCTCTACCCAGCGGCTGGAAATCAACAGTTGTCCAGTCGATTCCCATTAATTCTTGAAAAACAGCTTCATCATGGATCAGCAATGACGGGTCAATATCGGGAGCGTAAGTATGCTTACGGATTGGAGGGATAAGATTTTCCTATTCATGAATTGGTGCAGCTATTCGCTTGTTCTGATTGTCATATTGGGCTTGATAATGAGACAAGTCTGCTTCTTCAGCCAATTGACAAGCTAGCGGACGCACCTCCCGGTTTATTGCTCGCAGATCCGCTTCACCAAACTCTGACCCGTCTTCCTTCAAGCTGGGATAGCCCTGAGCCGCTTCAATAGGATCAAAATCCGGCACCCAGGCTTTTGCCCAGATTAAGGCATTGATCGCACCGGTTCGAGCAACGTATTTCTTCAGCTGTTCAACCCGGGCAGGAAGCACCAACAGTTTCATCAGAGTGTCTTGAATCAAAGTGGGTGCCGATTTGTTGTGGGATGCGGTACAGATGATCCGATGTGCGCCAGTGTACAGTTGTTCGACCAATGTATAGGCGGCTTTCAACTTCTTCCGCACATCTGACCCCAAGTGACCAATGCGTGTCCCTGAAATATCATAAAGGGTTAAACCGGCAGCTCTGTAAGAAGGCCGAGTCAATTCAGAAGTCAAACTGGCTTACCAAAGATAGCAGTGGTCATGGCATGCACGTGCCGCTTTATGCTGGTGAGTTCATCCGCCACCGGTTTTAGTGCAGCCTCGGCATCCTCTGCTCGTTTGATTAAAGCGGACTTTTCAGTGGCCCAATCCGCCCGCTTTTTCTTGAAGCTCTCCTTAACCTGTTCCATGGAACTTAAAGCGTTGGCTAATTCCTCTTTTGCTTTGGAGGTTTCAGCTTGTTGGGTTTTCAAGTTTTCTTGGAGATCGACGACTTGGCTTTCTTTCGTCTTCAGCTCAGCCTGCATGCAGACAGTTATATGCTTCAACAAAAACGGTACAAGGATTGAAGTACCAATCACATAACAAGTTATGCACTTGGCACTTGGGGGCTAATGCATATTCGATCTTCATCTTTCAATTACTTACAAAGTCCCAAGATCAATACAAGTATTCAACTTGGCACTTGGGAGCTAATGGCTATTTGCTCGTATATATTTTGATGCGGCAATCTCAATTACTTAAAGTACCGGTTTAACTACGCTAAGTTGAACCGGCCCTTGGGGGCTACATCAGCGAATTTCAAAGCATTAAGATTTATATTGGTAAGTCCCGGTTTGAAAGAAGATTACAAACCGGCCCTTGGGGGCTAGGAGAGTCAGCAAGAATTGAAGCATACAAGCAGGAAAGAGCATATGGAAGTTACCTCATATTTATCTTTCATCATATTAACCAGACCGGCTTCATAGTCACGACTGGTATACAGCCGGTTCAGGTAGCCGGAATGGATATCTTGGGCGTTGAGAGCAGCGTAAGTCGCCAGATCAGCATTCCACTTGCTTTTGCCAAAGGCAGCAAATTCTTCCTTAGCAGAATGTTTGGACAAAGCGACAGGATTGCTTGGCTCGGTATGGCCAGTGCCAGTAATGACAACCTCATCGTCCTTGGTGTCGCCGGTTTGCACTGGGGCTGTTGGCTTGTCAGTAGGCTTTGCTAGACCGGTGGATTTCTCAATACGGATGGAGCTTGTGGGCTGATTGACAGGACTTGAGGCATCAATAGGTCTCTCTTCAGCAATAAGATCGTCGTCTTGCTGCGGTGTATCATTGGGTATATCCTCAGGAATAGCCGCTTCAAGATCTGGTGTCTTGCCCGGTTCAAGAACGGCATCTTCTTCGGACGCTTTGTCTAGGCGAGCCTTCTTGCTTGGCCTAGGTTTGGCCCTGAAAGGAATAACAAAATCAAATACAGCATATGTTCCAAGGCGATGTGCTGCAAATATTATGATAAGTATAGCTTACCCAAGCACCGTTTTGAGTGGTGGCAGCTGAGTAGCCGATGACTCGCCAGAAGATGAGTGGGAAGTAACCTGGTAATCGGAGTCAGATGGATTAAGAGGTTGCCGAAAGAAGCCCGCTTTAGGACAAGCACTGACAAGCAAATTAGAGACCTCTGAACGGCGTTTCTGAATCAGACTGTTCGGTAAACTGGCAGAGGTAACTACCTGGCCGCTGTGCCGGGTTGTGCGACGAGCTTCGTGCTGTTGGGTCTTCATAAGAAATTTGGGATCCAAATAAGAAAGAGGATGAGAAAATTTAACTTTCCGGTTTGCCTGACGGATTTTTAGTGAAGGCAAAGGTTCTGAATCGGAAGAGAGAATAATTACCTCTGTAGCATCAGCGTTGCTGGCTTCGGCATCATCCTGACAAATATCATCATCAATAAGACGCATGAAAAATAAGCCAAGTGAGTCAACCTCTACCTCAAGGTCCGGATTATCCACATCATCATCAGGGGCCGGATTAGAGGATGCAGTGGTTCTTTTCCTGTGGGCAGTCTTCTTCACAGCTTTAGTCTTTTGCCGGGTTGCTCTTTCCAGTTTGTCTGGTTTTTCTGGTTTCTCCTATGGCAGTTTTTTGCTCCAAAACGGATCATTGCCCTGATTACACAGACACTGATATTAAACAATGACCAGATATATCAATAACAGATTCAGCAAAAAGAAAAATCAAAGTCTTACAGTTGGCGGTTTCTTGGTGGCACAGAAGGGAAGCAGGCCGTTTTTAGCATAGATGTGTTCCGGTTCATTCAGCATTTTACTCACAGCCTCTGTGATTTCTTGATCGGTGAGCTGGATTTTGGAATGTCGCAGTGGGTCATCAACACTGCCAGTATACTCGCACATCAAACCGGAGCGCTGACTAAGGGGTAGTATGCTCCATGATATGCAACAGCGAGCGAGATCAACCCCTGTTAAACCGTTGGCCATAAAGGCTCTGAGCTTCGACAGTTGAGGAGCATATTTGCTTCTCTCCTGGGCAGTCAATCTTTGCGGAAAAGGGTGTGTATTGCTGAGCCGCTCCGGATGAAAGCCAGGCAAGGGATTCTCACCAGCAGGGGAGGTGTCTTTGCAATAGAACCATGTCTGATTCCACTCTTTGGGGTGGTTGTGCAGTTTGGCGTGAGGGTATGCGACCTCTTTCCTTTTCTGGATCGCCACACCACCCAACTCTGTATTGGAGCCGTCAGTAAACTCAGTATGGCGGTTGAGATGGAAAAGGTCTCTGAACAATTCCACTGTGGGCTCTTCTTGAAAGAACGCCTCACAGAGCACTTGGAAGTGACACATATTTCTAACAGAATTGGGGCCAGTGTCTTGTGGATGGAGTTGGAAATCGGCTAAAACATCCCGGTAAAATTTAGAACCGGGCGGCTTAAAGCCCCGGGCTAAGTGATCTACGAAAACAACGACCTCTCCTTCTTGAGGTGTGGGAGGGCATTCTTTGCCAGGAGCCCTCCAATGGATGGTATCTTTGCTGCCTAAAGCGCCGATCAGGACTAAATCGTCCAGCTGAGCCTCTGTGACGCGAGAAGGAACCCAATTGCACTCATATACTTGCTTGGCCATGATGAAATCTACAACGTAGAAAATCCCGGTTCAAAAATGCATTGATCAAGGTATATTGGTATGTGCAATGTTAACCCGGAGATAGATCTATCTGAACCGGAGTTTTGTGAAGCAACAACATCTGGCGGTTCAACAAGGGGACTAATGGGATATACCGGTTTGGCAAATTTTTCTACAAGGTTAAACCGCCTGATCTAAGCATTGAAACAGCTGAGATTGCGGATGGATAAGTATGCAGAAACAGATTTCACAAGATTTCTTTACAGCGTTGGATCTGAAGCAAGTTCAGAAAAGAGATAAATATTCAGAGGTTCAAAAGGAGCAGTACCGAATCAATGAACAAAACATACATATAGATCTATGGTTTTGAGATGCGTAAGTGAAGGCGAAGGTTAAAAAAACTACCATTGCACAGAATAAAGATTTGCGGATTGATCTAAAGATCGTATGAGCAAGAGGCAGACGATGAACACTGAAGAACTATGAAACCATAGAGTAGATCTGCGGGGGAAAGGATAGAAGATTTACCAGAGCTGAGGAAGACGCTGAAGGTTGCTGCGATGCTCTGGTGCGCCTAGGTTGATGCAGCGGCCAAGGTTGAGGCAGAGGTCGATGGTGGCGGCGGGGCTCTGAAGCTGGGCGATGCGAGGAAGATGAAGCAGAAGGAGCCGAAGGGAAAGAGAAAGGAAATGACCCTTCGGTCCTATTTATAAGGCAAAAGGACCTGTGTCAGGCGCGACAATCAAGGGGCCACGAAATGGAGCTGTCGCCTCGATTTCCGCAAATCTATTAAACAAAGAAGCATAATGGATAGCTTCGTTATGATAGGTGACGTCACTCCGGTTTACAGCAATCAGAGAAGATGACATCATGGCGGTTTACCAATTTATGAGAAGATGTTGAAGATGAAGCCTTTGTTAAAGGATTGACATGAACCCGTTCAAATCAATCTGGGGCCTAATGTTGGGGATATTACTGCTGGGCGTAAACCGGCCTATCTGGGCCGGGTTAACTTCATCAGTAGTTCAAGAGTGCTAAAGCCCAAGAAAGCAGATGAGGGCCTAAGGCCCGTAGTCAGTTCAAGACTTGTATCTGTAAAACGGTATTTGTATATAAACTTGTATTATAAGTTAGGAATAAGGAGAGACCAACCCGGATACGAATATCGACTGGTGTTGGGACTCTGTGAACCGACGGGTGTCACCCGTGTATATAAGGGGACGACCCGGCGGCGGTTCAAGGACAACAGACAACAACTCGAGACATAGGCGAAGCTTGTTTGCTCCCTAGTCATCGAAACCCCATCAATTCCATCACAACTAGACGTAGGCTTTTACCTTCATCGAAGGGGCCGAACTAGTATAAACTCTCTTGCGTCCCTGTGTCCGCTTTAACCCCTTCAAGCTAACCCGTCGCGATGGCTCCATGACTAAGTCCTTTCTCTAGGACATCTGCCGTGACGAAACCACGACACTGGGGACTTGCCATCTTGAACTATGAAATGACTTCCTGCAGCCGGACAAGTAGTGTGTGGCACTTAAGCTATCTCCTATTAGAAGCCGCATATCGCAGAGCGACTGTCTGGTGGGCAGGAGTAAGGTAGAATGGGTGTCCACATGAAAAATGGCTAAGGACTCAAAGCATGTACATAGTTTAAGCCGGCTTCCAGCCTTTTACAACCGACTCTTGAGCAGCCGGCTCACCGTTTTCGAAATTAACTTGCTAAAAAACTCTAAACGGCTAAGTACTTTCCTTCCCAAATAAGCTAAGTACTTGATCCAGCAGCAGTCCGCAGAGCGGCTGTCCAACTGGCAAGACGGCAACCAAGGGAAGGCGGCAAAGGAAAAAGCCAAAGATCAATAAGGAAGAAGAGATAGAACGCGGATACATATTTACATAGAAAAGGCCCTTGGCCGAATCTTCAAACAGAAGTCCAAGATACACCCCGTGGGTGGAATTGTGCAAATTAACAAGTTCATTGAGACTATTAAGCAGATAAAAACAAAGATAAAGTGGCAGCCTAGGAAATTGCGGACGGATTCGGAGGACCGGAGGGGTCGGCGGTGCCAGTTGCCGGGGCGGCCGGCTGGTTGGTCTCCGCTTGATCACCTCTGGCAGCAGCTGGCTCGGTTGGGCGCGGCTCGTTGCTAGAGGCGCGGTCGAGCTGGGGCTGGCCGTCTGCTCCGACCTCTGGCGCCTCCTCCTCGTCTCCTTCCTCCTCCTCGCCTTCTTCCTCGCCACTTCAGTCAATCACCTCCGCCGAGTCCTCGCCGTCGTCCGGGTTCAGCCCAAACCACTCCGGCGACGCCTCCTCGCCGTTCTCAGCCCGCTCTGGGACGAAGACGCTGGTGTCGATGTATTCGGCGATCAATGCGGCGCGCTTGACGAGATCGTCTTCCACGACCGCCAACTCCGCCTGAGCTTCCAGCCAGAATGTGGCTAGCTGGCTATACTCAGCCCAGGATACCATGCCTTGGCGAACTCTAAGGCCTGGCGCGCTCCAGGCCGGGCCGAAGAGCCGTTCCAGGCCTCAAGGCGGTCGGTTGCTACCTCCGTCCAGTCGGCAGTCCGACTGGGGGGGGGGGGCGGTGCCTGCATATCCGGCCACAAGGCGGCAATCACCTGTGCGCCGACACGTTGAAGCCGGCGCAACATCCGGTGGGCCGGCCGAAGGCGGGCCTCGATGCTCAGGATCTGCTCGCCAAGAGTTCGGGGGCGTTGGCGGCGATCTGTGCGCCGTCCACCCTCCGCCCTTCATGATCAGCCTCGATGGCTTGATTGGCGGCGTCCGAATGGCCAGGGAAGAAGTCTGCCAAGGAAGAAGAATGAAGAACAAGGATAAAGACTAGAGGCCGACTCAACTAGCAGTCGGCAGCTTAGAAAAGGAAAATGAGGGGAGGCTCACCGTCAATGAGATCTTCGATCCCATGGAAGCCGGAGACCAGCGTCGTCTCCGTGTCGTTCCAGGAGGAGCGCCCGGACGCAAATTTGGCAAGGAGGGCGGTCTCCTTGTCCTCCGCCTCCTTCTCGGCCTTCTTGAGCAGCTCCTTCTGCTCTGCCAGCTGCATAGCCAGCCGGTCGCGCTCCTCCGTCAGCCGGCCGCACTCCTCCTCCTTGACACGCAGCTCGGTGTTGGCCTCGCCCAGCTGCTGCTACAGGGCGGCGTTGGCCTCTGAAGAAGAAGAAGGAGGGGTGTCAGTCGTCAACAAGGAAGAAAGGTCGCCGGGGAGATCCGGCCTGACTGCTCAGTAGTCGGCCCGGATCTCGGGGACTACAGCCCGAGGGTGCACCAGCGCGCCCCCGCGAAGAAAGGAATCATCAACCAAAGAAGAAAGGTCGCCGGGGGATCCGGCCCGACTTCTCAGCAGTCGGCCCGAATCACGGGGACTACAGCCCGTGGGTGCCCCAGCGCGCCCCCGCAGAGAAGGAAGAGGACTCACCCCGGCTGTCTGACAAGTCGGCGGTCCACTTGGCCAGCTCCTCAACGTTGGCGTTGAAGGCGGTCACGCGAAGATTGAGGTAATCCTGCATCAAAATTTCAGACAAAGTGTTGGTACTTGGAACTCACCGATTAGAGTTCCGAGCCGCCTGCTCAGCAGCCGGCCCGAAACTCGGGGACTACACCCAGTGGGTGCGCTGGTGCGCCCCCACAAAGAAGAACAAGAAACAAAAACAAAGAAGGAAGGACGCGTACCCGGATGGTTGCTCGCGACGCCAGATACGCCTTGGTGCATCCCTTGATGGCGTCGCCCTCATCTCAGAACTTGGCTTGGACGTCCAAAAGCGCCCGGTTCAACGGGCCCGTCCCGCCTCCCCGCACCCACCCAGTGGGCGCGGCGCTCGTCACCTCGGTGTCCAGGATCATGGAGCTCGTGGCGCCGGTCTCCAGAGGGCGCAGCGCCGAGGCCGCCTTCGCGAGACGGCGGCGCGTCGGCATGCCGACCTCGAGAGACAGGACTGTCGCCACCACGCCTTCAGTTGGCGGCACCGGCGGGTCCGCCAGCTGCCTGCCTGGCACGCTCCCGGAGGGCGGCGGGGGCGGCACGATTACGTCCGGCATAGCGGTGTCGTCGGCGTCCCTCTCCATGACCGGGTTCTCATCGCCGACTTCCCCAGTCTGCGCCATGAACTCCGGTGGTGGCGGCACAGAGCTCAAGGGGACGACGAACACCACCGACTGGCGGTGTGCGGCTTCCTCAGCACACTTCTTCTCCGCGTCGGTGGCCTCGGCTTCCGCCAGCTTCTTCAGGGCGGCGGCCTCCGCCTTGTCGGTTCCGCCTTCTTTAGGTGGGCGGCTTCTCGCTCCTCGCGCGCCTCCCGCGCGTTTTGCTCCGTCGCCTCCCGGAGGTCAGCGACCGGATTAATCCGCCGGGTGGTGGAGGAGGTCTCCGCCGTCTTCACGATAGAGCCGGCGGTCGACTTCTCAAGAGAGAGCGGGGCCCTAAAGTCAAGAATATAAAGGAAAGGAATTTCAGACAGAGTCAACGAAGAAAAGTGAAGATACAAAGGGAGGTAGCACTTACTCAGAAATCAGCTGTGGTGTCTTCACCACCTTGCGGAAGCGGTTGGCCTTTGTGGCCGCTTTGTCCCGCTTGGTCGCCGCGGCTGAGCCCTTAGGCTTCTTCGACCGGATGCCAAACAGGCTCGTCCCGGCCCTGCGTTTCTTAGCACCGCCTGGGGCGTCCGGCGCAGCGAATGAGTTCGCCCTCGGCTGGCTGGCTCCTGGCTGGTGGTGCGGGGCGACCTCCTCGTCATCGTCAGGCCAGTCCTCGAGACTGGCCCCAAGTCTCGGGCCAACTGATGCGCCGCTTCCTCCCTCGGCGCCGTCCTCCAGGGCCGCCACCCCCAAGTCGGGGTCGTCAATGTCGCTCTCCGCTCGGTCGGGGAGGAATTCGCGGTCCGGCCCCATGGTGCCGGCTGCTGGCTAGAGGAGGGGTTCTGACCCAAGCCGACTGGTCAGATCAGACAAGACGGACTCGACAACAAAGAAGTCAGGAGAGTCAAAGGAAAAGAGAAAAAGAAAACGACTCACCAGAGGCGGAGTGTCGGAGTAATGGGCCACGGGTAGGCTAACCCAGGCCCAGAACCTTTCAAGACATTGAGGCAGACTACACCCCTCGAGACCCCAGGACGAAGAGCCGCCTTCTGAGAGTCGGCGGCGAGGCGGCCGGCTGCCCACTCGTGGCTGAGTCCTAGGGACGACTTCAGGATGAGCCGACTCCTGACTGGCGACTTCCAGAGAAGCCGGCCTTGGGGAGTCGGCCCGCGACGCCAACAACCCCCATGCCCTCATAAAGAGGGACGGGACGGGGAGTGACCACAGTAAGGTCCACTCCCACTCCTTTTCCAAGGCCAGGCGTGGCTATAGTACGCCGTACCCGCGGAGATCTCCGCGCAGCGCGACACTATTGCCATGCCGGCCCTGACATCAGCCCCAGGGGGTGGAGCCCTGTGCCCACAACGGCCTGCTATTACGACCCAGGGATGATGGGTCCCACCAGTCGGCGGGCGTATGAAAGACGGCGAAAGCACCACCAGTCGGCCCGGATGGGAGTCGGCCACCAGAAGTCGTCCGACCCCTCCCACGGGCCCCACACACCATTAATCAGACATGACAAGTAGTGGCCACAGTGATCGCCCGCCAGACGGCGGGGCTGTCGCCACGACCTCATGACCGAGCATGCGTCATTAAAGGCACGACTACAGTAATCTGCAGCTGGCAAGACCTGCCCGCTGCGGACGCGGCCTGTCGGCTCCACACCGAGAAAGTCGGCGGGGCCCACCGCCAGGAGTCGGCGGATAAGACGGCGGCCAGAGAGACTGACGGCTGGGCCCACACCCAGCCGGATTACCATTGTACCCCTAGGGGTAGGCCTATATAAACCCCCCAGGGCATCCATGCAAAGGGTGGGAATCCATTAGCACTAGACCAGATCATATAGGAAGGAGAGAGCTAGCCTTGCTGTCTCCTACCTCTAGGAAACAGCTCGAGGAGCAATCGTGTAAACACTTTGCCATAGTGATCATGCGGAGACCCCGTAGAGCAGCAGTAGGGGTATTATCTCCCCAGAGAGCCGTAAAGCTGGGTAAGATTCGCCGGCGTGCATGTCTTCGCCTTATCCCGTTTCCAGGCACCGGCGACGTTCTACTTGCCCCCACCATGATAAGCCATCCTTTGGCATATGCCGCACCCAACCCCCGACATTTGGCGCCCACCGTGGGACCTGGTGCACCGTCGTCCGGAGACCTGCTCTGGACGGGAACCCTTTTTCTCCCTGGCGAGCGCTGCCAGCCCGGCACGCCAGATGGAGTTTGCGCTGACGCGCTGCACGGCGTTGAGATCGCCTGTGCAGCCAGCTGCCTCACCGATCTTGTTGGCGAGGTTCGCCTCTCCGACGAACCTGCATCCAACGCAGGCACGGGCGGCCCCGAGAGCCTCCTCGCGGGCCTCCTCGACCAACTCCACATCGTCGGCGAGCCTGCCGTGGACTTGGAGTCTATAGGCTCCACCGACCCGATGCTGGTCGACTCCGACACCGCGTCGCCCGACGCATTCCCCACCAACGTGGTGGTCTACGACGAGGCTCTCCCTCGCGCGAAGAGTGACGGAAGCACCGTCACCGAGGTGCTCATCATCGGTCATGACGAGCCTCCCGGCGGAGGAGCACATGACCCACTTGGCACGGCACTGCAAGACCTGACTGCGCCCATTCCGAAAGATGCTGACGCAGAGGCGTTGGAGGCGCGCTGCCTTCAGCTCGTCAAAGGCGCGAAGAAGCTAGCTAGCATGAGACGCTTGTCAGAAGCCTACCAGCGTGAGATGGATCACGCTGTGGGTGGCTCGCTAGCCCCAGCTGGGCCCAGCCGCCTTGGCGCGGTCCAGCAGCGCGGCGTGGCCATCGCCAACCTGTTCGGGGCAAATCGCCCTGTGTACGCCACACCTGTGGAGAACATTCGAGCCGCCCAGGCGGCGGCGGATGAGCTGGACAACTTCGAGGGCGAAGAGCGCCGCCTGATGACGGAGCGAGTCCAGCAGCTCCTCGACGCGGCTGCCGCGCAGAACAAGGCCGGCTGCCACATGGAGGCGCCGCAGCGACAAAACGACGACCCGCCTCCACGCCGAGATCAAGGCGCGACGTCTCGGACGCCGACTTGTGGCGACCGAGGAAGGAAATACAAGGGTCCGGCTGTCAGCCATAGTCGCACTCACATTACCATAGAGCACGACCAAGATGGCCGCCCGAGAGCAGTGGAACGACGGGGCGACAGTCCGCCTCCTCCTCCTTGCAAGGAAAGGCGAGTCTCCCTGCCGCCTGTTGACCATCCGACTCTCGGCGACTGCCTTGGCCGCCGAGAGGGAGTCGGAGAAAACGACGCCTGCCATCGGATCGACCGACTTCACCGATCCCTGGCGCTGGAAGAGGAAGACAAGTTGGGTCCGCCTTGTTTTGGGCCCCGCATTCGAGACGAGCCCTTTCCCAAATGGTTCACGCTCCCAAGAGACACGCCCAAGTACACCGGCTCCGTGAAGCCGGAGGACTGGCTGGTTGACTACTCCACGTCTAACGCCCTCGATGCGGCTATATCTCCCACGTGTCGAAGCACGACTTAGAGGCATAACCGCATTGAAAGCAATGTCGCAAGTGAGGTAATCTTCACACAACCCATGTAATACATAAGGGAAAGCGATACATAGTTGGCTTACAATCGCCACTTCACACAATACATGAATAAACCATTACATCATCCAAATACAATCAAGGTCCGACTACGGAACCAAAATAAAAGAAGAACCCCAAATGCGACAAAGTCCCCGATCGACCCCAACTGGGCTCCACTACTAATCAACTAGAACGAAACAACACAAAGAACAAGATCTTCATCGAGCTCCTCCTGAGCTTGGTTGCGTCATCTGCATGGTCTCATCGGCACCTGCAAGCTGGTTTTGGAAGTATCTGTGAGACACGGGGACTCAACAATCTCGCACCCTCGCGATCAAGACTATTAAGTTTATGGGTAAGGTAAAAGTATGAGGTGGAGCTGCAGCAAGCGACTAGCACATATGGTGGCTAACATACGCAAATGAGAGCGAGAAGAGAAGGCAAAGCACGTTCGATAAAAGTATGATCAAGAAGTGATCCTAAAACAACCTACATCAAGCATAACTCCAACACCGTGTTCACTTCCCGGACTCCGCCGGAAAGAGACCATCACGGTTACACACGCGGTTGATGCATTTTAATTAAGGTCAACTTCAGGTTTTCTACAACCGGACGTTAACAAATTCCCATCTGCCCATAACCGCGGGCACGGCTTTCGAAAGTTCAAAACCCTGCAGGGGTGTCCCAACTTAGCCCATCACAAGCTCTCACGGTCAACGAAGGATATTCCTTCTAGCGGGAAGACCCGATCAGACTCGGAATCCCGGTTACAAGACATTTCGACAGGGTAAAACTAAACCAGCAACACCGCCCGAATGTGCCGACAAATCCCGATAGGAGCTGCACATATCTCTTTCTCAAGGAACACTCAGATTGTCTTAGGTACGGGCAGGCCAACCCAGAGTTGCCCCTGGTGGCCACCGGCAGCTGACAGGTTGGACCAACACTCAGAGGAGCACTGGCCCGGGGGGGGTGGGGGGTAAAATAATGATGACCCTCAGGAGTGCGACTCCCAAGGGAAAAAAAGGCTAGGTGGCAAATGGTAAAACCAATGTTGGGCATTGCTGGAGAAGTTTTACTCAAGGCTAACTATCAAGGGGTTCCCATAATAGCCCAACCGCGTAAGGAATGCAAAATCCGGGAACATAACACCGATATGACGGAAACTAGGGCGGCAAGAGTGGAACGAAACACCAGGCATAAGGCCGAGCCTTCCACCCTTTACCAAGTATATAGATGCATTAATTAAATAAGATATATTGTGATATCCCAACAAGTAAACATGTTCCAACAAGGAACAACATCTCCATGTTCCAACAAGGAACAAACTTCAATCTTCACCTGCAACTAACAACGCTATAAGAGGGGCTGAGCAAAGCGGTAACATAGCCAAACAACGGTTTGCTAGGACAAGGTGGGTTAGAGACTTGGTTCAACAATATGGGTGGCATGATAAGCAAGTGGTAGGTATCGCAGCATAGGCATAGCAAAAGAGCGAGCAACTAGCAAGCAAAGATAGAAGTGATTTCGAGGGTATGGTCATCTTGCCTGAAATCCCGCAAGGAAGAAGAAAGAGTCCATGAAGAAGATAAACGGACGTAGACGAAAGGATCCTCACAAACGCGACGTTACCGGAACCAACCCGAAGAAGCAAACACCGGAAAGAAGCACACAACATAGTAAACAACCAACACATGAACAAGGTATGATATGCGGGATGCGGTATGCGATGCATATGCATGATTTGACAAGGAATGATTGAACCTGGCCTCAACTTGGGAATCCAAGTGTGCCACTGGAAAGGTGAGATGAAATATCTTGAAAACGATATAAAGATCACCGGAATCGGAGTTATGGTTTGGAAATGGCAAGCAATTCAAATATGGCACCGATCTGCAATGTATAACAGGTAGCCATCTAAATGCAATGAGATGAACAAGCTACAACACCCAAACATGGCAACAAAATACATGGCAGGGATCCATTAATGATGCCTAACAAAAGACTACCACTAAGCTACGGCCAATTCATTCACTAACAGGTTCAAACAAGCATGGCAAAAATGCATTTGGCAAACAGATTTCCGACTTAGTGAAATTAACACTTGTCTAGAATTTCAGATCAGGTAGCACACTTTGGAGCATGAAAACTATATGCTACATGAACTTAACATGGCAAAGTAAAGCATGGCATGGAGCTACTCAAAGAACTTAACAAAAGTCCCTTAGTGACC
Organism: Triticum aestivum; assembly: GCF_018294505.1. Taxonomy (NCBI): domain Eukaryota; kingdom Viridiplantae; phylum Streptophyta; class Magnoliopsida; order Poales; family Poaceae; genus Triticum; species Triticum aestivum. The sequence goes on from NC_057809.1 coordinate 161,314,329, forward strand.
TTGAGCCAAAAGGGATCAGAAAATACAATAGCAAGCATGTGAACATGGCAAAAACATAATCAGGCTCTCAGACTTGGTGAAAAACTGGAGCATGCAAAACAGATATCAAGTAGGCATGTTTACGAGCTCGATGCACTCACTACAGAACAAGGCATGACAAACTAAGCATGCACCCATCAAGAATACATATTATACAAGCTAGACATGGCAAGAACAATAACATAGCATGCACGGATCAACTACAACATCCTTGGCAAAATCGCTAACAAGTGGACAATCTGCCCAGATTCACGAAATAGCAAAAGTAGAGCTCGATTGACTCAAGCTAGGGTGCTCCATAATGCAAACAAAGACATGGATGGATAGAGCACCACAATATTAACAAATCATCCTTACTAATCATCCTCAAAAGAGGCACGGATCACTAGGAAACAACATGAACATATGGCATATTGAAATAAACAGATCAAGGACTTAGTGGAAATGCTAAGTCCCTGAAATCAGCATTAACGAATGCACCACTTTGCAAGCTTGTGCTAGTCACCACACACATCACAAAAATACATGGATGGCACCTCTGGAAAGATGACAAAGCATATAACAAAACATATGTAGAGCTCAGGGGCATATCATGCACACATTAATCATGGCAAAAAAGACAAATAGCTAATTGGAGCAGCAGATCTGACAATTATCTCAAATAGCACTCTTCCAACAGTATTTCGGGCATCAAGATGAACTCAAATGAAAATGATTCAATGAGATGAAATGATGTGCTCTCTGAGACGAACATTTTGATATGCTATATGCTCAAATCAGAGTTACGGATACGGAGTTACGACATGATGAACATGGGCATATGGATCTGGGAATTTTGGGGACTTAGTGAAATTATACCTCCGGAAAAGTCAACGGGCGGATGAGGATATCCGGGACGAGGAGATCTGGGCGGTGCGGGGCTGTTTGGTTGGCGGGCCGGGTGGATCTGATCCCACCTGGCCAGATCTGAGACATGGCGACGGCCGACGGCGGCGAGGTCGCCGGAGGGCGCACGGGAGACGAGGCGGCGTCGAGGTGGCGGTGGCGCT
>NC_057809.1:161315781-161323306 GCF_018294505.1 Triticum aestivum
GGTGATGAGGTGGCAGAGCTGGAATCCGGCGCGGCGGGTCGTGCGCCGGCGGAGAGGCGGTTGGCGGCGCGAGGTGCGTGGGCTGGGAGGGCTCGGTGCGGGCCTGCCCGGGCCGCGGCGGAGGGAGGCAGTGATGCCAAGTGGCGCGCCCTGAGTGGCTCGGGGCGGCGGCGCTGCTGATGTGGCACGACCCGATTGGTCGGAGTGAGGTGGAGGGTGCGGCGGACATTGTCCGGCGCGGTGAGGACACGTCCGGCGGCGCGAGGGGAGGAATTTTTAGGGTTCATCCACGAATATTTCGGAGGGGATCACATATATATAGGTAGAGGGAGCTAGGAGAGCCCAAATGAGGTGCGGTTTTCGGCCACGCGATCGTGATCGAACAACCGAGATGATGGAGGAGGTTCAAGTGGGTTTTGGGCCACTTTGGAAGGGTGTTGGGCTGCAACACACACGAGGCCTTTTCGGTCCCTCGGTTAACCGTTGGAGTATCAAACGAAGTCCAAATGGTACGAAACTTAACAGGCGGTCTACCGGTAGTAAACCAAGGCCGCTTGGCAAGTCTCAGTCTAATCCGGAAATGTTTAATCCCCACACACGAAAGAAAGGTAGAAATGACCACCGGAGGAGAACGGAGCGCCGGAATGCAAAACGGACAACGGGGAAAATGCTCGGATGCATGAGACGAACACGTATGCAAATGAAATGCACATGATGACATGATATGCAATACATGACACGCAAGCAATGACAAGGCAACAACAGCGAATAGCAGGAAGACACGTGGCACATCGGTCTCGGGGCGTTACAACACTCCACCACTACGAGAGGATCTCGTCCCGAGATCTAGAATGGCACCGGAGAGAAAACGGAAGAGAAAGAGAAGAGGTAAAACTAAGTTGCTCCTTTGACAAATGAGTGAAACCAAAGAACCTTGAAAAGGTTGAGCAAAATGAAAGAAAGAGAGCAACGGAGAAGAACAAAGTTGAAAGAACTCCGGAACAGAAGTGAGAATGGAATGGAATGAACGACGAGAAACAAGATCTTGAGGGAGCATGCTTACAACAAAGGCTAGAACGGAGTTGTTGGAAAACCCAACAACGAAAAGAATACGCTTGATATGGTCTTATGGAATACATCTCAAATCATGAGGTGACCACCTGCCACTCACGGGAAAAGAATTGGATTGATATGAACGAGGAGACGAGAAACTTATTTCCCCGGGAGGATAAAGAAGAACTTGGATCATTTGTAAGCGCCGTAAATAGCAACAATCCTTAGGGAAAGTTTTAGGTGAAAAATAAACCCAAGATAACTCCAAAGAAGAGATTGATGGATTTAAAATACCTCATTCTTAACAACATGTGAATCATGAAACATGAACTCAAATTATCAAGAATGACATAATACCACCTCCAATAATATGGTAGAAAGAATTGCACTCCGGATTACAATATGTAGAAAAGCTTGAGCTTCTTAGGAAAGAATCTCGATGAACACTTCAGAGAGGAATTAAATCCTTGATGAACCAATCATGTAGAGCCTCCATGAAGAATTCCGTTAAACAAAAGGATGATCAAACGGAAGGAAAAAGAAGTTGAAAACACAAGGTGAATCCTTGTAAAGATTTTTGATAGATCTCCGTGATTACATAATTGCGAGAGCTTGGAACTCCGGGAAAGAAAGATGAGCACTTGAAACCAAGAATAGGTATGATGAACCCTTCAGAAAACAGGAATTGAATAAACTCGATGAAACAAGAATAAGAATTACATTATGCGTATCCTTCACCAATTTAAAATTGATGACAAGCAATGGAATTGGCATACTACTTATTCTCGTAGAAAAGGATTAAAAGAGATATATCAAAACTTGAGAAGGTCTTCAACGAACCACCCGTAGAATTGAATTAACGAATAAAAGATAACGAAACACTGGGAAGAATTTGCAAATGAATGAAGATGCTTGAGAGAATCTTGATACATGAGAACAAAGGGATCACGAACTGAATAGAGATCACTTGAACGAAGCACCGGAAAGATTTGGAGAATCAAAGCTGAAAGCTGAGAATTAATAGATCTTAGATGATGGGCTCCGGATAATCAAACTAAACAGAATCTTGAATTGCTCCGGATAGGTGAAAAGAATTCTCACAATCAGAACAATTATGAGAGGATGGCCTCGAATTAGAACCACTAATCTCTGAGAGAACGGATAAGATATGGAGGTAAAACTCTTCTTCGGTCTTCAAATGACGACGAAAAACACCACCAAGAATTATTGAGACACTCCGGGATGATTAAAAGAGGAGAAGTTGAGCCAACAATGAAAAGAATTTAACCGATCTTGGAGAATGGCATATGACTGATGATAACTCATTCTTACGTCAAACTTCGAAAAGAATTTGAGAGTAACGCCGGGAAAATAAGAAGAGTCAGGTAAGATCCTGGGAAAAGACCTGTGGGTTAGGGCCCACTCAAAAGAAACACCGTTGAAATGATTTAAAGAGAGAGATTGCACCGGTTGAGTTACATGGCTTGAATGAGATAACAATCTCGAAATAGGTTGAGCGGATCTTGGATGACAAGACGAGCCTTCTGAGATATCTTCAGCACTCCGGAACAACTGAATAGCGAGAGGTGAATGATTAAGAATTTCACCGGCATGAGAACACATTGAAATGAGGAAAAGGGTATGATCAACACGAAAAGCTTGATTTGAATCCACCGGAGAAGAAAAGAGTGACGAATGACGAACTTGAGGCTCCGTTAGTATCTTCATGAGAATCACCGGATAAGAACATTGAAGGAAAATGATGGAGAGACTTCACATCAATAAGATGGATACTTGATCAAGAAATCTGAATCCTTCAAGAAAACAAGGGTGGGTGGGTGGGAAAACACTGTTGAGAATGAAATGAACACCGTTGGGAAGAAATGATAATTGATCTTGCTGATGTTGAAATGATCGGATCCACTTGAAGAGAAAACACGCCGGTGAAAAGGATTGACAAGACAATCTTGATGATCAAGAAGGATTAGTATTCACATAGGAATATGAGAACACCACTTAGGAAAAGGCATGAATCAACATTTGACTTCGAAGCAACTTGAATACCACAACTCAAAACAAAACAAAGGATTGGCTTGCGGAATAAGCCGGAACAAACATATGATAGAGATTTCGTCCGAAGTTTTCGTGGTGGGGCCTACACGGGCTCGATCGTACAACACCATCATGTACAAGGCAGTGCACATGACATACGAAGCATCCCCGAGTCGGCATAGCCAAGGACTCTTTAAGACACAACGAGACCACTGTAAAACCGACCGTGAATAGGCGGACCACTAGACATCGAACCCCAATTTCATATCATATATCCGTCGGAAAGATATCCTAAGAGCTACTTGAATTCCCACTTATAAACTCCCGAAATTTTCCGGTTATGCAATCGGGTGTTGGGGATACAGGGGAAGCATAATATCTCACCCAAAACTAGCAAATCCTACATCCAGCTGTATCCATCCTTCAACACATAACCAAGAAACCTTCGGAAATCATCTACCTCAACCTTCGAAAAGCATCCGTTATACAAGTTATGGCAATAATCCCGAACTCCCGCCCCAGTACTAGGTGGCGTTGAGGTTATCTCACCAACAACTGCATAAAAGAGATTTTCGATGTCGGCAAACTAAACTCAGCTATTCCAGAACTGCAACGATAAAATTGTGACAACAACACCTTGGGAGCTCAACTCCCCGAGACACTGCCACAACCCCTAAATGACAGGAGGCACCAAGAACAATGTTCTCGTCACAAATCGATCGGAACGATTCGAAGATACCCGCGTGATCCTAAATTTTTTCAGTGAAATTTGAGAAGAGAAGAGTCAAAACTCTACGTCAGGAAGCCTCACCAGAGCGATGAAGGGACTGGGGAGTAAAAAGAATTCCTAAACTCTCCGATATATAATTCCTAAATGACTCAAAACATTTTTTTCTAGACTCAACGACGACTGCTAAAACGATCAATCAGTGGGGGCTCCTAAGGTCGGGGAAGGCTCTGATTACCAACTTCTAACGCCCTCGATGCGACTATATCTCCCACGTGTCAAAGCACGACTTAGAGGCATAACCGCATTGAAAGCAATGTCGCAAGTGAGGTAATCTTCACACAGCCCATGTAATACATAAGGGAAAGCGATACATAGTTGGCTTACAATCGCCACTTCACACAATACATGAATAAAGCATTACATCATCCAAATACAATCAAGGTCCGACTACGGAACCAAAATAAAAGAAGAACCCCAAATGCAGCAAAGTCCCTGATCGATCCCAATTGGGCTCCACTACTGATCAACTAGAACTAAACAACACAAAGGACAAGATCTTCATCGAGCTCCTCCTGAGCTTGGTTGCGTCATCTGCATGGTCTCATCGGCACCTGCAAGCTGGTTTTGGAAGTATCTGTGAGCCACGGGGACTCAGCAATCTCGCACCCTCGCGATCAAGACTATTTAAGTTTATGGGTAAGGTAAAACTATGAGGTGGAGCTGCAGCAAGCAACTAGCATATATGGTGGCTAACATATGCAAATGAGAGCGAGAAGAGAAGGCAAAGCACGTTCGATAAAAGTATGATCAAGAATTGATCCTAAAACAACCTACGTCAAGCATAACTCCAACACCGTGTTCACTTCCCGGACTCCGCCGGAAAGAGACCATCATGGTTACACACGCGGTTGATGCATTTTAATTAAGGTCAACTTCAGGTTTTCTACAAGCGGCCGTTAACAAATTCCCATCTGCCCATAAACGCGGGCACGGCTTTCGAAAGTTCAAAACCCTGCAGGGGTGTCCCAACTTAGCCCATCACAAGCTCTCACGGTCAATGAAGGATATTCCTTCTAGCGGGAAGACCCGATCAGACTCGGAATCCCGGTTACAAGACATTTCGACAGGGTAAAACTAAACCAGCAACACATCCCGAATGTGCCGACAAATCCCGATAGGAGCTGCACATATCTCTTTCTCAGGGCACACTCAGATTGTCTTAGGTACGGGTAGGCCAGCCCAGAGTTGCCCCTGGTGGCCACCGGCAGCTGACAGGTTGGACCAACACTCAGAGGAGCACTGGCCCGGGGGGGGGGGGGGGGGGGTAAAATAATGATGACCCTTAGGAGCGCGACTCCCAAGGGAAAAGAAAAGGCTAGGTGGCAAATGGTAAAACCAATGTTGGGCATTGCTAGAGAAGTTTTACTCAAGGCGAACTGTCAAGGGGTTCCCATAATAGCCCAACCGCGTAAGGAACGCAAAATCCGGGAACATAACACCGATATGACGGAAACTAGGGCGGCAAGAGTGGAACAAAACACCAGGCATAAGGCCGAGCCTTCCACCCTTTACCAAGTATATAGATGCATTAATTAAATAAGATATATTGTGATATCCCAACAAGTAAACATGTTCCAACAAGGAACAACATCTCCATGTTCCAACAAGGAACAAACTTCAATCTTCACCTGCAACTAACAACGCTATAAGAGGGGCTGAGCAAAGCGGTAACATAGCCCAACAATGGTTTGCTAGGACAAGGTGAGTTAGAGACTTGGTTCAACAATATGGGTGGCATGATAAGCAAGTGGTAGGTATCGCAGCATAGGCATAGCAAAAGAGCGAGCAACTAGCAAGCAAAGATAGAAGTGATTTCGAGGTTATGGTCATCTTGCCTGAAATCCCGCAAGGAAGAAGAAAGAGTCCATGAAGAAGATAAACGGATGTAGACGAACGGGTCCTCACAAACGCGACGTTACCGGAACCAACCCGAAGAAGCAAACACCGGAAAGAAGCACACAACATAGTAAACAACAAACACATGAACAATGTATGATATGCGGGATGCGGTATGCGATGCATATGCATGATTTGACAAGGAATGATTTAACCTGGCCTCAACTTGGGAATCCAAGTGTGCCACTGGAAAGGTGAGATGAAATCTCTTGAAAATGATATAAAGATCACCGGAATCGGAGTTACGGTTTGGAAATGGCAAGCAATTCAAATATGGCACCGATCTGCGATATACAACAAGTAGCCATCTAAATGCAATGAGATGAACAAGCTACAACACCCAAACATGGAAACAAAATACATGGCAGGGATCCATTAATGATGCCTAACAAAAGACTAGCACAGAGCTACGGCCAATTCATTCATTAACAGGTTCAAACAAGCATGGCAAAAATGCATTTGGCAAACAGATTTCAGACTTTGTGAAATTAACACTTGTCTGGAATTTCAGATCAGGTAGCACACTTTGGAGCATGAAAACTATATGCTACAGGAACTTAACATGGCAAAGTAAAGCATGGCATGGAGATACTCAAAGAGCTTAACAAAAGTCCCTTAGTGACCTTGAGCCAAAAGGGATCAGAAAATACAATAGCAAGCATGTGAACATGGCAAAAACATAATCAGGCTCTCAGACTTGGTGAAAAACTGGAGCATGCAAAACAGATATCAAGTAGGCATGTTTACGAGCTCGATGCACTCACTACAGAACAAGGCATGACAAACTAAGCATGCACCCATCAAGAATACACATTATACAAGCTAGAAATGGCAAGAACAATAACATAGCATGCACGGATCAACTACAACATCCTTGGCAAAATCGCTAACAAGTGGACAATCTGCCCAGATTCACGAAATAGCAAAAGTAGAGCTCGATTGACTCAAGCTAGGGTGCTCCATAATGCAAACAAAGACATGGATGGATAGAGCACCACAATATTAACAAATCATCCTTACTAATCATCCTCAAAAGAGGCACGGATCACTAGGAAACAACATGAACATATGGCATATTGAAATAAACAGATCAAGGACTTAGTGGAAATGGTAAGTCCATGAAATCAGCATTAACGAATGCACCACTTTGCAAGCTTGTGCTAGTCACCACACACATCACAAAAATACATGGATGGCACCTATGGAAAGATGACAAAGCATATAACAAAACATATGTAGAGCTCAGGGGCATATCATGCACACATTAATCATGGCAAAAAAGACAAATAGCTAATTGGAGCAGCAGATCTGACAATTATTTCAAATAGCACTCTTCCAACAGCATTTCGGGCGTGAAGATGAACTCAAATGAAAATGATTCAATGAGATGAAATGATGCGCTCTCTGAGGCGAACATTTTGATATGCTATATGCTCAAATCGGAGTTACGGATACGGAGTTACGACATGATGAACATGGGCATATGGATCTGGGAATTTTGGGGACTTAGTGAAATTATACCTCCGGAAAAGTCAACGGGCGGATGAGGATATCCGGGACGAGGAGATCCGGGCGGTGCGGGGCTGTTTGGTTGGCAGGCCGGGTGGATCTGATCCCACCTGGCCGGATCTGAGACATGGCGACGGCCGACGGCGGCAAGGTCGTCGGAGGGCGCACGGGAGACGAGGCGGCGTCGAGGTGGCGGTGGCGCTCGGCCAGGGCGGCGGGGATCGC
>NC_057809.1:161323647-161341188 GCF_018294505.1 Triticum aestivum
CGGGGATCGCCGGAGGCGGCGGGCGAGGTCGGAGGAGGCGGCGACCGGCGCGGGCGGCGCGGTAGCGGAGACCGGTGAGGCGCGGGCCGGGCGGCGGCGGTGCACCGGCGAGGTCACGCCGGTGACGAGGCGGCAGAGCTGGAATCCGGCGCGGTGGGTCGAGCGCCGGCGGAGAGGCGGTTGGCGGTGCGAGGCGCGTGGGCCGGGAGGGCTAGGTGCGGGCCTGCCCGGGCCGCGGCGGAGGGAGGTGGCGATGCCAAGTGGCGCGCCCTGAGTGGCTCGGGGCGGCAGCACTGCTGATGTGGCACGACCCGATTGGTCGGAGTGAGGTGGAGGGTGCAGCGGACATTGTCCGGCGCGGTGAGGACACGTCCGGGGGCGCGAGGGGAGGAATTTTTAGGGTTCATCCACGAATATTTCGGAGGGGATCACATATATATAGGTAGAGGGAGCTAGGAGAGCCCAAATGAGGTGCGGTTTTCGGCCACGCGATCATGATCGAACGACTGAGATGATGGAGGAGGTTCAAGTGGGTTTTGGGCCACTTTGGAAGGGTGTTGGGCTGCAACACACACGAGGCCTTTTTGGTCCCTCGGTTAACCGTTGGAGTATCAAACGAAGTCCAAATGGTACGAAACTTGACAGACGGTCTACCAGTAGTAAATCAAGGCCGCTTGGCAAGTCTCGGTCCAATCCGGAAATGTTTAATCCCCACACACGAAAGAAAGGTAGAAATGACCACCGGAGGAGAACGGAGCGCCGGAATGCAAAACGGACAACGGGGAAAATGCTCGGATGCATGAGACGAACACGTATGCACATGAAATGCACAGGATGACATGATATGCAATGCATGACACGCAAGCAATGACAAGGCAACAACAGCGAATAACAGGAAGACACGTGGCACATCGGTCTCGGGGCATTACACCACGGCTGTCAACATAGCGAATGGCAACAAGCGTGTCGCCATAAAATACGTTCCGCTCATGCTCGAGGGCACGGCCCGGACATGGCTGAACAGCCTGAAGCCCTGCAGCATCAACAGCTGGGTCAGCTTTACCGATGCATTCGTATGCAACTTCACAAGCACGTACAAGCGTCCTCCCAAGCCTCGTCAGCTTTCCTTGTGCATGCAAGGCCCCAACGAGTCGACTCGCGACTACCTCACGCGTTGGGCCGAGCTTCGGAACTCTTGCGAGGGCGTGCACGAGGTGTAGGCTATCGAGTACTTCACCACCGGGTGCAGAGAAGGCACCCTCCTCAAGCACAAGCTCCTCTGCGACGAGTCAGAAACCCTCGACGAGCTGCTGATCATAGCAGACAAGTATGCCACGGCCGACTTCTCCATGAAGGCGGAGATTCAAGTTAGCGTGACTGGTAAAGTGGCCCCACAGGCTCCTAGAACTCCGGCAGGAGACGCCAGTCGGCGGCAACAGCAGAGCGACCACAAGTGCAAGGCCCCGCAGCCGGCTTCCAGTAGCTAGCAGGTGGCGACAGTTGAAGACCAGCAACCGGATGGGCAGCCTCCACCCAAGCGACAGAAAGGTGGCAAGCCCAACTGGTTGCCGGCTTTCTCATACGAGCAGACTCTGGATGGTCCTTGCAAGTTCCATAGCGGCGCGAAGCCATCGAATCACACCACCCGGAAGTGCCACTGGCTCACCAGGATCGCCATAGGAGACGGCCTCCTACCTCCCCCGCCTGCTAGGCAGCAGCCTCCGCCTCCACCCCAGCAGCCGGCTGTCAGGCCAGTCGGCGCAGTACAAGACGAGTACCCCAAAGAGCACGGAGCCTACGTGATATTTACTAGCGTGGCTGATGATCGACGCAGCAGGCGGCGGCAGCGACAAGAGGTGAATGCGGTAGCATTAGAGACACCAGAGTTCATGCACTGGTCCGAGAAGCCTATCAGCTGGAGCAGAGCTGATCACCCAGAGGTGATGCCGAGTCCGGGCTCTTATGCCTTGGTCTTGGATGCCACCTTTGCCACAGATAGACGAGCTGCTCGTTTCTCGCGAGTTCTGATAGACGGAGGCAGTAGCATCAACATCCTGTACAAGGACACTATGGAGAAGTTAGGAATCAAGCAAAGATAGCTTCAGAACAGCCGGACTGTTTTCCACGGCATTGTTCCTGGTCTTTCCTGCTCACCAATCGGCAAGATCCTGATGGACGTCCTCTTTGGAGACAAAGATCACTTCCGCTGAGAGTCAGTTTGGTTTGAGGTGGTGGACCTCCAGAGCCCATACCATGCATTACTTGGCCGACCCGCCCTGGCCAAGTTCATGGCGGTCCCCCACTACGCCTACCTCAAAATGAAGATGCCCAGTTCCAGGGGGATTCTGACCGTAGCCGGCGACTACCGGAAGTCGTCTGCCTGTGCGGCTGAGAGTAGTCGGCTGGCCGAGTCCCTAGTGATCGCGGCCGAGAAGCGGCTCCTTGACCGGGTTGTGGCGATGGCCGGCAAGCAGCTAGAGGTGTCTCCTAACCCAAAGGAGTCGGAGGCTGAGGGTTCGTTCAAGCCGGCCAAAGAGACAAAGAAGATACCCTTGGATACAGAGCACCCAGAGAGGTACGTTGTCATAGGCGCAAACCTCGACAGCAAATAGGAAGGCGAGCTCGTCGATTTCCTCCGTGAGAATCAGGACATCTTCGCATGGTCCCCCAAAGACATGCCAGGTGTACCGACGGAATTCGCCGAGCACAAGTTACATGTCCGATCTGATGCAAAGCCGGTCAGGCAGCCCTTGCGCCGCCTATCAGAAGAAAAGAGAAGAGTTGTCGGAGAAGAGATAGCCCGACTCCTAGCAGCCGGCTTCACTATGGAAGTATTCTTTCCAGAGTGGCTAGCCAACCCGGTCCTGGTACTGAAGAAGAACAAGAAGTGGCGAATGTGTATTGACTACACAAGCCTCAACAAGGCCTGCCCCAAGGACCCGTTTGCTTTACCAAGAATTGATCAGGTGATAGACTCCACAGCCGGATGCGAGCTATTGAGCTTTTTGGATGCATATTCAGGATATCACCAGATCAAGCTGAACCCGGCTGACAGATTGAAGACCGCCTTCATCATGCCGTTTGGAGCCTTTTGCTACCTCACCATGACGTTCGGCTTGAGGAATGACGGCGCCACCTTTTAGCATTGCATGCAGAAGTGCCTCCTCAAGCAACTCGGCAAAAACGCCCATGTCTACGTGGACGATGTGGTGGTGAAGACGGAAAAGCATGGAACACTGCTGGAAGACCTCAAGGAGACCTTTGAGAACCTGCGCCGATTCCATATCAAGCTCAACCCTGAGAAGTGCGTCTTCGGAGTACTAGCCGGCCAACTCCTTGGCTTCCTGGTCTCTAAACGCGGCATAGAGTGCAACCCTGTAAAGATCAAGGCCATTGAGAGGATGGAGGTACCCAGCCGACTGCTGGACGTGCAAAAGTTCACCGGCTGCTTGGCGTCCATCAGCAGATTCATCAGTCGGCTGGGCGAGAAAGCTCTCCCCTTATACCAGCTCATGAAGAAGACCACTTTTTTCGAGTGGAACCACAAGGCGGATGAAGCTTTTCTCCAGTTGAAGAAGATGCTGACTACTCCACCTGTTCTGGCGGCTCCGACTCCTAAGGAACCTATGCTCTTGTACATTGCCGCCACCAGCCGGGTAGTCAGCACAGTCATTGTAGTGGAATGCAAGGAGGAAGGCAAGGCATTACCTGTCCAGAGACCGGTATATTACCTGAGCGAAGTACGGTCGTCCTCCAAGCAGAACTACCCCCACTACCAGAAGATGTGCTATGGCGTGCACTTTGCCGCCAAGAAATTGAAGCCTTACTTTCAAGAGCATCCAATCACTTTGGTCTGCACGGCCCCACTTGCCGAGATCATCGGAAGCCGAGATGCTTCTGGCCGAGTGGCCAAATGGGCCATAGAGCTGGCTCCCTACACCATCCACTACCAGCCCCGCACCGCCATCAAGTCACAAGCACTGGCCGACTTTCTCGCCGACTGGGCCGAGACCCAGTACCTACCTCCAGCGCCAGACTCCACCCATTGGCGGATGCATTTCGACGGCTCCAAGATGCGCACCGGCTTGGGAGCCAGCATTGTCCTCACTTCTCCTAAAGGCGACAAGCTCAAATACGCACTGCAAATCCATTTTGCCGCCTCCAACAACGTCGCCGAGTACGAGGCGCTCATTCATGGGCTCCGGCTTGCCAAAGAACTTGGCATTCGCCAGATCCTGTGTTATGGCGACTCGTACTTAGTGGTCCAGCAGTCGTCTGGCGACTGGGACGCCAAAGATGCAAACATGGCGAGTTACCATTTCCTCGTACAACAACTCAGTGGGTATTTTGAGGGGTGCGAGTTCCTCCATGTGCCAAGAAACGACAGCGACCAAGTAGACGCCTTGGCACGAATCGGCTCTACCCGCCAAGCAATACCTTCCGGCGTCGCCCTTCAACGCCTCCTCAAGCCGTCTGTCAAGCCTTCACCAGAATCAGACTCCGTCTTCGTCCCGGCTCCTCCCGAAGAAGTCGGATCCGACTCCAGAGCCCCGGCGGATGGTACGGGGATTTTGGCAGATGGCTCCAAAGCCGCCACAGTCGAGGCCGGCCCAGGGACTGCAGAACCCGGCCCGGGGACTGCGGTGGACGGCCCGAAGACTCCAGAACTCGGCCCAAGAGCTGCGCCAGTCGGCCCGGGGACTTCATTAATCCAGCAAGCAGTTGTTGACTCCAGCCCGCCGCCTCCCAGCCCAGCCGCCCTCGTCCAAGTCGCAGTTCTGGCAGTCGAAGAAATAGCAGCACCCTCATGGGCCTAGCCCATCCTCAAATTTCTGGTGAGCAAAGAGCTGCCGGCTGATGAGACCTTAGCTCGGCAAGTACAACACCGAGCGGCAGCCTACACCATAGTCAACAGAGAGTTGGTCAGGCGCAGCGTCACTGGTGTCTACCAGCACTGCGTAGAGCCAGAGCAAGGCCAAGCAATTCTTAAAGACATCCATCAAGGCGAGTGCGGCCACCATGCGGCTTAAAGAGCACTCATCGCCAAAGCTTTCCGACACGGTTTCTTTTGGCCAACGGCCTTAGAAGAGGCCAAGGAATTGGTCAAAAAATGCAAAGTGTGCCAGAAGTTCCGCTCCAAGCCGCATCAGCCGGCTTCTGCACTCAAGACCATCCCCATTGCCTGGCTTTTCGCAGTTTGGGGTCTAGACATGGTGGGACCATTCAAGATGGCACGAGGTGGCTTAACTCACTTACTTGTCGCGGTGGACAAGTTCACCAAGTGGATAGAAGCGAAGCCAATCAAGAAACTGAAGGGTCCGACTGCCGTGACTTTCATCTCCGACATCACAATTTGGTACGGCATACAACACAGCATCATCACCGACAACGACACGAATTTTGCCAAAGGCGCCTTGGCCCGTTTCTGTGCGACACAGGGCATCCGACTGGACCTAGCATCCGTCACCCAACCACAGTCAAACGGCCAGGTGGAGTGAGCAAACGGCCTCATCCTATCCGGCATCAAGCCCCGACTGATTGAGCCTCTGGAGCGCTCGGCTGGCTGCTGGCTCGACGAGTTGCCAGCCGTCCTCTGGAGTCTGCGCACGACTCCAAACAAGTCAACCGGCTTCACGCCTTTCTTCCTCGTCTATGGTGCTGAAGCCGTCATCCCAACGGACATAGAATTCGATTCCCCGCAAGTCACCATGTACACCGAGCAAGAAGCAGAAGAAGCACGACAAGATGGCGTCGACCTGCTGGAAGAGGGCCAGCTGTTGGCACTCAGCCGGTCCAGCATCTACCAGCAGAGTCTGCGCAGATACTACAATAGGAAGGTCAGGCCGAGATCTTTCCAGGAGGGCGACCTCGTGCTCCGATTAGTCCAGCGAACAGCCGGCCAGCACAAGCTGTCGGCACCTTGGGAAGGCCCCTTCATCATCAGCAAAGTGCTGGGCAACGACTCCTACTACCTGATCAACGCTCAGAAGCCCCGAGCATGCAAGAGGGATGACTCCAGCAAAGAGACAGAGCGGCCATGGAATGCAAATCTCCTCCAAAAAATTTACAGTTAAATGCAGTATGTATCACGCTACCTTTTGTATTAAAAGTACCAAGACTTCGGGCCCCCCGAGAAGAGCTCGGGGACTGCCCTCTTTTATCTATATGATAAGAAATATGCCTTCGAGTATATTACTCTTTGTTATGCCGCTTGGCACCGGGTTCGACTAGTCGGCCCGGGGACTTGCCGACCTGTGCTATGAAATGCTTCCTGCAGCCGGACGAGTAGTGTGTGGCGTCTAAACTGTCTCCTGCCAGAAGACGCGGCTCGCAGAGCGACTGTCTGGTGGGGAGGAGTAAGGAAGAATGGGCGTCCACATGAAAAATGGCTAAGGACTCAAAGCACAAACATAGCTTAAGGCCGGCTTCCAGCCTTTTTTCGCAAACCGACTCTTGAATAGTCGGCTGGCCGCCTTCTATCCGACTTGTTAAACAACTCTAAAAATGGCTAAGTACTTGCCTTCCCAAAGTGACCAAAAATTTGAACCAGCAGCAGTCCGCGGAGCGGCTGTCTGACTGACAAAGACGGCAACTGAGGGAAGACGGCAAAGGAAAAAGCCAAAAGAACAATGGGCAAGAAAGATAGAAGTCGGATGAATATTTACATAACAAAGGCCCTTGGCCGAATCTTCGAGCAGAATTTCAAAATACACCCCGCGGGTGGAATTGTGCAGATTAACAAGTTCTTCAAAAACTATTAGAACAGATAAAACAAAGACAAGGTGGCAGCCTAGGGGGCGGCAGACGGGTTTGGAGGATCGGAGGAGACGGCGGTGTTGGATGTTGGGGCGGCCGGCTGGGCGGTCTCGGCTTGATCACCTCCAGCAGCAGTCGGCTCGGGCGGGCACGGCTCGTTGCTGGAGGCACGGTCGAGCTGAGGCTGGCCGTGCACTCCGTCTTCCGGTGCCTCCGTCTTGCTCCCGTCCTCCGCCTCATCTTCCTCCTCGACGCTGGAGCCGATCACCTCTGCCGAGTCCTCGCCGTAGTCGAGGTTCAGCCCAAACCACTCCGGGGGCACCTCCTCGCTATCTTCAGCCCGCTCGGGGACAAAGATGCTGGCGTCGGTGTACTCGGCAATCGCCGCCGCACGCTTGACAAGGGCGTCTTCCGCGGCTGCCAGCTCCGACTGGGCCTCTGACCGGAGTGTGGCCAGCCGGTCTAGGTCCAGCCCCGGATACCATACCTTGACGAATTCCAAGGCTCGGCACGCTCCGGCCTGGGCCGAGGAACCCTTCTAGGCCTCAAGACGGCCAGTCGGCAGTCCGACTGGGGTGCGCGGAGCCTGCACGTCTGGCCACAGGGCGGCGATCGCTTGGGCGCCGACACGTTGAAGCCGGCGCAACATCTGGTGGGCCAGCCGCAAGCGAGCCCCAATGCTCAGAATATGCTCGTCAAGAGTCCGAGGGGCATCAGCGGCAATCTCCGCGCCACCCGCCCTCCGCTCCTCGCGGTCGGCCTCGATAGCTTGAATGGCGGCCTGCGAGTGGCAGGGAAAGAAGTCTGCCAAGACGGAAAGAATGAAGAACAAGTCAAAAAAACTAGGAGTCGGCTCGACATATAGTCGGTGGCTCGAAGAAGGAAAGCAAAGAGGCTCACCGTCGACGAGGTCCTCGATCTCGTGGAAGCCGGAGACTAGCATTGCCTCCTTGTCGGTCCAGGAGGAGCGCTCGCTCGCGAACTCGGCCAGGAGGGCAGCTTCCGCCTCTTCCGCCTCCTTCTGCGTCTTCGTAAGCACTACAAGAAATATGTCAACTTATGACCTTCTGTCAGTGACCCTCGAAGAATTGGTCATAAATCTACGACCATTTTAGACCAATTGGTCAAAAGCTGTTCAGGGGGCTCCAAACCCTGAACCATTGCGACCATTTTGGTCAGAAAGGTCGTAATTTCCTTACACGAAATGGTCATAAAGCAAACAGTGCTAGTCCGCTGCCTTATTTCTAGCTGATCATGACCAATATAGATGATCATAGCCTTGTAGATTGTGGTGGGTTGTGATGACTAGGCGCCATCTCATCAGTTTTGCCTATGTGTCATGTCCATGTGGCAGTTTTTGCCCTAGGTTGTGAAGCAACCTATATTTCTATCATTCCCAAAATTCCCAAAAAAATCTCATAAATTTTTTGGGTCATATATTCATCAAATATGTAAAAATCCCTCCTTGCCTAGTTCAAAACTAATTCAACAATATTCATTTTCCTATTATGTTCACAACAACACTTTATGAAGGAAGTGCTATTTATATATTCTTGATTGCCCTAGGAATTTTTCGGCACTCTTTCCTATCCAAATAATTACCGCATGACAAAATTCAGCTCCATTTGCCTAGCAAATCTTCCTCGGCAAATTTCCAAAGTTTTTGTCCACCTAGAAGCATTGTGAAGGAAGTACCTTTTTTATATCTCTAAATGACATGAAATTTGTACAGTTCCTTCATATGCCCAAATTATCACCCTCCTCCAAATTGCAGCTCAGTCAAATCATCTATGTGAGCCCAGGTTCAATTTATATTTTATGGCCAAATTGGCACGTTGCAAAGCAAGTGTTATATAGACCCCTCCTTTTACCCTCAAACTTTTCGGGCACTCTTCCATACCCAAATCATTGCCACATGATAATATTTAGCTCAATTTTCCTAGTAAATCTTTCTCGGGAAATTTCCAAAGTTTCTACCTCGAGAGAAGCTTTGTGAAGTAAGTACTAGCTAGGCTTACCCAAATGATCTGAAAATTTACCAGCGCATGACCATACCTAAGTAACTTACCTACACCAATTTTGAGCTCATTTCATTCATCCAATCTCTCTCACTAGTTTTCCCAAGTTTCTGTCCATAGAAGAGCATTGTGAAGGAAGTACCACTTTGGCATGTCCAAATGGTATCAATTTTCTACAATGCTTTCCTATGCCCAAAAAACCATCCTCCACAAAATTTCAGCTCAATCCATTCATTATTTTGAGCCCATCTTCAACATTCATATTTTTGTCCAGCGTGGTACTTTGCAAAGCAAGTACTACCTAGGATCCTCCTTTTGATCTAAAAATTTGTGAAGACATTCTCCTTAGTAGATGATCATCCTCAGCCAAAACTCACGCCCATTGGCCATGTGCATTTTCCGTACCGCTAATCAAACACTTGGTTGCTAATTCATGTTTGAGCATCGATCGGTCTCCTCGTGAGAATCTTATGTTGTAATTTTCTTCCTAGCACCAACCTGGGGAGTGCCCAACCCACTAGACATATCTAGGCCGCCCAGAACACATGGCACCATTACGGTCACGCGGTGACCATGCGATGGGCATGTGAGTTTACGCGCTCTAGAGTTGAGGCCCTCGGCCACCGCCCAATCCTCGACGTATCGCCACCAAACCATGTATTTATGATTAAATAGGTCCTTATGTAACTAGAAATGATTTTTGGAAAAAATAAATAGCAAACTATGAGGCAGCTGCAGTTCAAATTTGACCCGCTTCCAACTGAATCGGCGGAAATTTGTCTTTTTCACGAGAGGTGGATCAATTTTTTTTACACCCAACCATTTTGTCAATTGTGCATTAACTATGGCCTAGTATTTTATAAAAATGATTTGGTCCAATTTTGCAACAATTATTTGGTAGTTCCTTCACAAAAAAACCTCCTTTCGGGCACTCGAAAAATGGAAAATGGTTTTTTCGTCCAATGAAAATGAAAACTTCCTTAGGCAACATTGTTTTCCATTCCAATATGCACCCTTGTGCACAATATGAGATCATTTGAACAAACTATGCCATGAATGTGGCCATAAGATTGATCATTTGGCTTGAAAGCCATGATTCTTCACACATGATAACTCATTTCTAAGAACACTTTTTTAAAATAATTATCGTATTACAAGTTTATTATTATTCCCGGAAACTTGGTCATATATAATGACACAATGCGAAGGTTTTCCAATTTTTTGATTTTTTTGAATTTTTTATACCCGTTTCAAAATATAGTCAAAACGGCGGGCTTGACCGTTCCTAGCAAGCGGTTGAATGTTGGAATTTTTTTGGTGTTTCACTGATTAAATAGATACTTATGTACCTAGAAATGATTTTTGTAAAAAATGAAGAGCAAACTACGAGGTAGCTACAGTTCAAATTTGACCTGCTTCGAGCTAAATCGACGAGAAATTTATCTTTTTCACCAGAGGTGGATCAAAACTTTTCACACCCAACCATTTGGTCAATTGTGCATTAAAAATGGCCTAGTATTTTATAAAATTGATTTGGTCCAATTTCGCAACAAATATATGGTAGGTCCTTCACAAAAAAAACTCATTTCGGGCACAAAAATGGAAAATGATTTTTCCGTGCAAAGAAAATGAAAACTCCCTTAGGCAACATAAAATAATTGCCGTATTACAAGTTTGTTATTTTTCCTAGGAACTTGGCCACATATAATGACACAATGCGAATGTTTCCCAATTTTTTTATTTTTTTTATTTTTTTATGCTCGTTTCAAAATGCGGTCAAAACGGTGGGAATGACCGTTCCTAGCTAGTGGTTGAATCTTGGAATTTTTTTGGTGTTTTTATGATTAAATAGATACTTATGTACCTAGAAATGATTTTTGGAAAAAATAAAAAGCAAACTACAAGGCAGCTACAGTTCAGATTTGACCCGCTTCCAACTGAATCAATGGAAATTTGTCTTTTTCATGAGAGGTGGATCAAAACTTTTTACACCCAACCATTTGGTCAATTGTGCATTAAATATGGCCTAGTATTTTAGAAAAATGATTTGGTCCAATTTCGCAACAATTATTTGGTAGGTCCTTCACAAAAAAACCTCCTTTCGGGCACTCGAAAAATGGAAAATGGTTTTTTCGTCCAATGAAAATGAAAACTTCCTTAGGCAACATTATTTGCCATTCCAATATGCACCCTTGTGAACAATATGAGATCATTTGAACAAACTATGCCATGAATGTGGCCATAAGATTGATCATCTGGCTTGAAAGCCATTGATCTCCACACGTGATAGCTCGTTTCTGAGAACACTTTTTTATAATAATTGCCGTATTACAAGTTTGTTATTTTTCCTGGAAACTTGGCCACATATTATGATACAATGCGAAGGTTTCCCAATTTTTTAATTTTTTTGAATTTTTTATGGCCGTTTCAAAATGCGGTCAAAACTGCGGGAATGACCGTTCCTAGCTAGTGGTTGAATATTGGAATTTTTTTGGTGTTTCACTGATTAAATAGATACTTATGTACCTAGAAATGATTTTTGGAAAAAATAAATAGTAAACTATGAGGCAGCTACAGTTCAAAATTGACCCGCTTCCAGCTGAATCGGCGAAAATTTATCTTTTTCACGAGAGGTGGATCAAAACTTTTTATACCCAATCATTTGGTCAATCGTGCATTAAATATGGTCTAGTATCTTAGAAAATTGATTTGGTACAATTTTACAACAAATATTTGGGAGGTCCTTCACAAAAAAAACTCCTTTTAGGCACTCGAAAAATGAAAAAATAATTTAAAAGAACTCATTTCTCGTAACTCTTTAAAAAATATGTCTTATTTCAATTTATGATTATTCTGGAAAACTATAGTCAAATTTGCTAACACAATGAGAAGTTTTTTTTTCAAATTTTCAGGTCATAATAAAATAGCTAACATGATTTAGCATCTTACTTTTAGTCAATTACGACCAATTTAAATGGTCAAAATATCAATACATATATACTGCGTTCTGATTGGTCCATGGGCCTCTCACACGGATCATGGATAAATCACCGTCGGATCCTCCTGGATCCAAAGACCATCATCTCTCGGTCTCACCCACCCACCGCGAGCTACCCCTCAAAAAAAACCCACCGCACACCACTCCTCTTTCTACCCGCGCAGCGAACCCTAGCGCTCTCACCCTCTTCCTCCCTCTGGATCCACCGCCGCCGCACACAACTCCTCCTTCTGGATCCACCGCCGCCGCCCCCAACCCCACTCCCTCCCTCTGGATCTCGACACGCCGCCGCCCCCTCACACTCTCACCGCCGTGGGCTGGAGGTGCCGCACTGGATCCGGTCCAGGGCACCACCACTAGCTGGCGTCGTGGGCGGGGTGTGGCGCCCGACCAAGTGTGCCCCCTGCTCCCCGTGCCCGACCGCTCGCTCCGCCTCAACCTCGTCGTCTCCAAGGACCTGCGCAGCCGCCTCCAGGATCACGTCTTCGCGCTCAAGGAGGACTCCACGCTGCCGCCCGTCACATCGACCTCATCAGGGTCAGTCCCTTTCCCCCCTTCCCCAATTCCCCGTCCATTCTGCTATGGTACGCCCTGACGGATCGAAATGGCCCCTGACTCACAGATCTCTCCCGTCCCCTCCTTCCCTCGCAGCGGCCGCCCTGCTCGCGTTGTTCCAGCAGTGGGGTCTCCGGTGCAGCCCGACGGTGAACCCGGGGCACCTGTGCGGGACGCGGGACTGGATAGAGTCCTTCGCGCAGAATGCGTCCGTCGGCTGCAGTTGCGACCGCTGGCCCGTGTGCCGCATCACGCACCTGTTCGTTTACTGTCTTTCCCGCTCGCCCGAGGCCTCTGGCTTTTCGGTTTTCTCGGTGCCTTTGCTTGTGGATTGACGACTGGGCTCTGGATCATGCAGGAACATCACTGGATTCTGGAATCTGACCGAGATCCCGCCGGAGCTCTTCAACTCGACGGAGCTGGTCTCTCTATGAGTCATGGCATTGGTGTCTGTTGCTGTGCAAACTGCTTACACTAGGCAATGCGAGAATTAACCAGCCTACTAGAAGTAGGAACATGAGGTTGGATCACTGTGCAAACTGCTTACACTAGGCATACCTCCCTTTTGAAGCCGGTGTGCAAACTGCTTACACTAGGCATTGGTGTCAATTTGCTCTAGTCATGTTCCGTCTAGCTGTTCTGATATGTCAATTTGCTCTAGTCCTGTTCGATTCGTATGGATCTAAAAACAATTCCTTAGGGCTGAAATTATAAATGTATACGGCAACGAATTCTTGTGGTTCTAAATTTGCTGAAATTGCAAATGTGTCTGAGAACAAATTATTAATAGAATTCTTGGGGTTGCTGAAATTAGAATATTAATAGACTGCGTTGAGGACTCTGCTTCATTTTATTGTGATGCCGAATAAATCATATGTTATGGTTCAAGGTACAAGGGGAATTCGCTGGCCCAGATGAGGAGCCAAAGCAACACCAAGTCACAGTTTCACACGCCGCTTCTAAGGGGAGATATGCAAGGTAATAAACTCCTAACATCTTCAGTTTGTTTTTCTGGGTTGCTCTTTGTTCAACACCACTGTGCATGGTCATTTTGCATTCTGAAATGTGATTTCCAGATCTATAGCTCAAATACTATGGTTCCCAGTGTTAACTTGTCCGTTGTTGTTTATATTCCAAACTATTTTTCCCTGAAAAATGGGTATCATTAATTCTTCTGTTCCCATGTGGTTAGCCTGATTTTGTTCTTAAAAAGTAAACATTCTACATTGCAGGGTGCATTAGTGATTGGCTAAGAACAGTACTGAAAAAAGAGCAGTCTATTCATTCCAAAAACATTCTCTGATTCTAAAATTTACTGAAATTAGAATAAAATATACACAATGTGTTGATAACTCTGTTCCCTTCACTATATTCTATTTAACACATGTGTTCTAGTTCAGGTTTAAAGAGAATTTGAATGCCAAGCCACTGGAGACGAAGCAAAACCACCATCAAGTTGCTGTCTCATGCGCCACTTCAAAAGGGAGGTATGCAAGTTGAACACTCCTAACCTCTTACTTATTTCTTTTTGGATTGCTCATTGGTGTCTGCTGTGCAAACTGCTTACGCTAGGCATTGGTGTCTATTTCTGTGCAAACTGCTTACACTAGGCATTGGTGTCCCTCCACTCCTCACAGCGCCCCCTCTCTTCCTCCCTCCCGCCATTTCGAGTTTGGATCCGTGATTGCAGCTCCTCTTTTCTGTAATTGCAGCAATGTCGCTTGATGAGTTGATGTCGTTCATGATGTGATGTTCTTTATGTAGATCAAGGTGCCTACATCATGGAGACAAACATAGATCTGAGTCGTCAGGTAATCTGTTTCTCTTTTCCAGTATGTATAATAGTTTGTTTTCTCAATCTCCTCTTGTTGATTCTGTCTTGCTATAATAGTTCATCGGTACACTAGAGCCTGAATATGCACTTCGTACTGTTTCTTTTTTGCTTCCCAGGAGTGGTCAAGGTCTGCAGGCGTATTTCCTCGTATCTCCCCCTGATAGAATCATGGGTTTGAGATGAGGAGGATGTGGACCTCTTTAGGCAGGTAATATATGTTGTTAATTTGTTTTCTCTTTTCCAGTATGTATATATGGTTAATCACTTAATCTGTTTTCTTAATCTCATGTTGTTGATTCCGCCCTAGTATATAGTAGTTCATCGATATGCTAGGGCCTGAATACTTACTCTTTTGGTTTGCTTGACAGGGTCTGAGAGAGTCTTAAGATGTACTCAAGTTCAAAAACCACGACACTTATTCTGGAGCGGAGGGAGTAGTGTCTTGTTTAGCTTCCAGGTTCCGCTAAGGGGATTAAAGGGTGAGGAGAATGTAGACAACCAAGATAATTATGAGGAGGAATGCATGGGCCATGATCCTGCGGTTACCTAGCTATAGTCGAGGAAAGACGAGTAGCAAGTTAAGGATGCAAGAGCATGGATGATGGATCCAAGGATCTGTATGTTAAGTACCTGCTGCTAGCCTTTTGTCTGTTTGTGGCGGGATGTCCCAAAAACTTGTAATGGAAGTTAGTTCACAAGCAGCAAGATTTACTGTGTTCCTAATGATTGTCATGTATGAATGTGTTGCAGGCATCTTGCATACCATATTCTCATGGGTGGATGCAGCAAGGGGCTGGGCAAGCGCGGTGCACAGTGGATGGAGGTCATCTCGTGGGAGCCCAGGGCGTTTGTCTACCACAACTTCCTGGTAATCACTGCTGCTACCCACTCCGCCTTCCCTTTAACACCCATAATCACTGTTGCTGCCGCCATGGTTCATTCGGTCCTGCACCTGCTCACGCATGCACACTGTCTTGTGTTTGTGGGAAGCTGGTTTTGTTAGGTAGTCCATCGATGATGTATGGGTTTCTGTTTGTAATCTGCGCTGATGCCCACTCTGAAAGTTTGGTGACAAAATAATGCATCTTGAATCCTGGGAAGACTACTAATAATCTGTCATTGGAAGATATGCTACAGCAATGCAGCAATTTGAATTGATATTCACATTGAATTAATGACTTGCCTTGTTGTATGCAATTGAAACATACCCATATAAAAGAAGTCTGTTCCATGCAACATTTTTACTGTTTTACTCAACTTGTTTTTGTAGTTACTTGATACATATTACCTTCGTCCCATAATAAACCATCAAATGTACTCCTGGGAGGGATAAACATCTTTTTTAGAACATGGGTTGAAGCAGACTGTACTCGCCTACTGAGAATATGAAAACAAGATATTCTGTTTGCTAATATGAAGATGGCATTGTGTTTAATCTAGTACTAATGATTGTTTCATTCTCATATAAATTTGTTAATGATGGTGATTTTGTACTAGCATATAAACTTGTTTTTGTTGTCACTTGATACATACTTAGCTTGTACTTGAAGTTGTGGGCTAATGCTTGTAATTTTGTTCTACTTGTATGCATTGGTACCCCCATCATCGAGCGCGCACGGATGCAATAGTGGCAAGAAGATCATGGTCGTGTGCATCATCAAGCACACCATGGCGAGCATCGACCTCCTCACAGTGGCAAGAAGAGCATGTGCCTAGTTTGTAATCGCTGTCGAAGGAGCTCCATGCTGAAGAACATAACACTTGTAGAGCTTGTAAAGTACCATGTTATTGAACTTGTGGAGCATGTAACTGTGACTTTCACTATTGTATGTTAGAGTTATTTGTACAGCAGCAACTCTGTATTGATTGGTAATATTTGTACAGCAGCAACACTGGCTGGTAATATTTGAAGTATTTTGTGTGTTTTCTGTGCCAATTTAAATATTGTGTATTTATTTACGTTAAATTGGAAAATGAAGAATGTGACCCTGACAAAAAAAGAAAAAATGAAACTGTTGAGACAAAAAGGCCATGGGCCAGAAAATAAAAAGGTTGCAATGAGGGCCATGGGCAAAAAATAAAAAGGCTGCAATGTTGGGCTTGGTCTATGAAGCTGACAAAAATTCATAGAAAAAAATATAAATGGGCTGAATTAATGGGCTCGGCCCATATAAACACCAAATTGGACCGGGCTGAATCTTGTGCCACGTCAGATTGCCACGCTGGATGCCTACGTGGCCTAGGGAGGTTGCTAGTGACCAAAACGCCATAGTAGACGTATTTTGGTCATAAACGTCTACGACCATTCCAGAAGAAAGGTTGCTATAGTCAGTTTATGACGGCCAGCTTTTGACCTTTTGTTTTTGATCACAAAAAGGTCACAAATGAAAATTTGTGACCATTCAGTGACCAATAGTGGTGGTCACAAGTTGACATATTTCTTGTAGTGAAGCAGCTCCTTCTACTCTGCCAATTATGCGGCCAGCAGATCGCGCTCTGCGGCGAGCTTGCTGCACTCCTCCCCCTTGGCGCACAACGTGGAGTTGGCTTCGCTCAGCTGCTATTGAAGAGCGGCGTTGGCCTCTAAAGAGAAAGAAGAAAGAAGGCGTTAAGTCATCAATGAAAAAGGTCGCCGGGGAGTTCCGGCCCGACTGCTCAGCAGTCGGCCCGAATCTCGGGGACTACAGCCCGCGGGTGCGCCAGCGCGCCCCCGCAAAGAAGAAAAAGGACTCACTCCGGCTCTCCGACAAGTCGGCAGTCCGCTTGCCCAGCTCTTCAACATTGCGGTTGAAGGCGGTGACATGGAGGTTGTGATAGTCCTGCAACAAGTATTTCAGAACAAAGGTTAGTACCCGGAACTTACCAATTGGAGTTCCCAGTGGGTGCGCTAGCGCGCCCCCACAGAGAGAAACAAGAAAACAGGGACAAAGGAGAAAGCATACCCGGATGTCTGCCCGCGACGCCAGGTGCGCCTTGGTGCAGTTTTGGATGGCGTCGCTCTCAGCTCGCAGCTTTGTCTGGACATCCAGAAGCGCCTGGTTCAGCGGGCCCGTGCCGCCTCCTCGCACCCACCCAATGGGCGCGGCGCTCGTCGCTTTGGCATCTGGAATCGTCGAGTTGGCGGTGCCGGTCTCCAAGAGCCGCGGCGCTGAAGTCACCTTCTCAAGACGGCGGCGCGTTGGCGAGCCGACTTGAAGGAGTAGCCTTGCCACGGCCTCATCTTGAGTCGGCGGCAAGGGCGGATCCGCCGGCTGTTTGCCTTGCGCGCTTCTAGACGGCGACGGGGGCGGCTGTGGTGGCGCGACAGCGTCCGGCATGGGGGCGTCGCCGCCGCCCCTCTCCACGATCGGGAACTCGCCGCCGGCTTCCCCTGACTGCCC